>NC_056739.1:564795172-564877672 GCF_019279795.1 Protopterus annectens | reverse complement strand
TACATTTACTGTTGTAACAGGGTTTGTTGCGACATATGTCCTATGAGGGATATGAAGTCAGTAACTCTCATGGCTGTCAGCATGTACTGACTGCAATCCTCAGACTATGCTTCTGCAGTCCTAAGATAGGTGATCTATGAGTAACACAAGAAACATAAGACTCCAAACACTGGCCAGTCTGCAGATAACCCTACAGGTGGGAGTTTCCTCAAACACATAACAGTGTCATGACAGGTATTAAATCATGTAGACCAGCCATATCCACACAAACCCTGTTAAACCAACATTACTCCAAATGCAGAAGAGCAACACTTGCATTCTGTAGTCATGTCTGGAACATCCCCCTCATGTTTGTTGTTCTGTCTCCACAGTGTATGTTGTTAGAGGTATATACCACTACCATCTGTGATGTTTTTTGCCAAACACCGACATGAAGTCCTGCTCACAGTGAATGAAAAGGGCCAACACCCACATGATGTTCCTAGTTATAGGAGTGTGTTTCCATGCACTTGGCTATGGGAATGTTACCACAGCTGTTCCACAAGCAATCAGCTAGTGGGGACTGCAATTCAGGCAGAGGCCATCAGCTGATCATGAGCAGCACTTACAAAACACAAGATGCTGCCTAGGCAAAGCAGGCATACTTCTACACATCCACCAGAGAGGGAGTGAGAGAGACAGACAGAGACAAAGTAAGACAGGGAGGGGGTGGTAGCATGCTTGTGTCACACACTTATCAGTACGGGGTTTCAACCCCATGCCTATGTATTGCTATCACATTTCTATGCAGTTATTGCATGCACCACAGAGCTTACATATTGGGAAGCTGTCCAAAGGTATACTCGATGGTGAGTGACATCTGTAACAGTGATAAAGGAGGGATAAGGTAGGTGTAGTACATGTGCCTGCCCACATGAAGAGGTGTCAAGGTCGACACAGCCACACTCTCTCAGGGACTCGCACACATTATCACTGTTGGCAGGGTCAGGATTAGACTTCCTAACTAGCGAGTTTGCCATAATACAGTAATATGCACGTATCACATGCACCACAGGGGTTATCAGGATGATATGTGGGCAAAGGGTATGTCAAGGTGTCTGACATCAGACGGCAAGCTTCAGTAGGTTAATGGGAGGTGTAGTGAGTGTGAATGGCATCCAAATCATTATACTCCACACACGCACACAGACACAGGTTGTCAGTACTGACATGCATGGGTGCATTGCTTCACAGGTGTGTAGTGGCTGTTGCCAGAAGACTGTACAAGGCTAGGTAATGGATATACCTTGGCATCAGGCCACATGACAATGGTCTGCAGTGTGGTTCAGGGGTGTAGTGTCTGGATTGGCCCACACAGGTGGGTACTGTATTCACCATCCAGTCATCTGGATTACTATTGTGGGTGGCCAGTGCTGTGTAATGCTTGCCATGTATGTGTTCTATAGTCCATGACATGGACAGAGTATGGGATGTGCACATGTCCCACATGCATGTTCGGTGACACATGGAAGTGTACCTGGGGTGGCTGGGGCACGTTGTGTAGACAGATTGTTATAATCAGATGTCCCATTCATGGCCTCATGTGTTAAGAACTGGCAGTGGACACCAGGTTGACCCTGCACCTACATTGACAGCATGATACAGGTATTCTTTGGTGTCAGTGGCATCTGTCCATACAGGGCATGTGTATAAGGCATGGTATGTCCTTTGTGGGTTACATTTGTTGGCTCTACAGTTGTTGCAGGCGTCCAGTGGGGAACATAGTGAAGGAGCACTGTATGCAATGATCTGCCTATTGTAGGGATGGGACAAGGTGCCATGCCCTCTGTAGTCCACTGCAATCACACCATGGTTACTATCTGTGGGCAATATGCAGGGAACTACTATTGCCAAGCCGAGTGTGTTTCTGTATGAGACATGGGTGGAGAGTGTTCTCTGGGTAATACAAGGGTTGCCTATATTGTTCGCCAAGCCATGATGTCACATGTAGGGCTATGTATTGTCTACTCCAGCCTCTCTGCTGTTTGACATCTGTTATCCTTGTAAGGTGGACATTGTGACATATAATAGGCCAACCATATAAGAAATTTGCAAAACCTGTTCCACAATGAGTCCTGTTGTTACACACTCACAGTTACTGTCACACAGGATACGAATGGAAAACACACAAACACACACACACACATACACATACACACACACACACACACACCACGTCTCACAGTTGCCAAGTCTGGGATTAGAACTCCTACCTAACTAGTACATCACACTACAGCAATATGCAGTTATAGCGTGCTCCAGGGGAGATAAATGGGCTATTCTATCCTCAAAGGTGTATTTCAAAGTAAATTACATTAGTAGGCTTGCCAAAGTAGGGAAATGGAAATTGTAATGACTGTGAATGGCCTAAAAAGCATTGATCCCTATACACACACACACACACACACACACACACACACACACACACACACACACACACACACACACACACACAAACATACAAACCTTTACACTTGACATATCTTGGAATAGAACTCCTACCTAACTAGTATAGTACACTACAGCATTGCACAGTTATAGCACGCACCACGAAGATTACATGGCTATTCTTTCCCCAAAGGTGCATTTCAAAGTAAATTACATCAGCAGGCTTGCCAAAGTAGGGCAATGGAATTTGTAGTGACTGTGAATGGCCCAAAAAGCATTGATCCCTATACAGACAAACAAACACACACACACACACACACACACACACACACACACACACACACACACACACACACAAACCTTTACACTTTCCATGTCTGGGAACAGAGCTCCTACCTAACTAATATCTCACACTACAGCATTATTCAGTTATAAGACATGCCATGGAGATTACTGGGCTAGTCCTTCCCCAAAGGTGTATTTCAAAGTGAATGACATCAGCAATCTTGCCAAGGTTGGGCAATGGAAAGTGTAGTTCATAGGTCGATACTAGGCTATTGGCCCTAGGGCCTATACATGCCTAGACATGACAATTCCCTGGCTATGTCTTCCCATAATATTTACTTCCCTGGACCCCTGTCTAACCTCACAGCTGACATCATCCTTGGGGTCAATCTCCCATCCAACCACCTAGGTTCCTTTTGAAGAGGGACAAAGAGGCACTCTGCTTGACATGTATGGACAGTCTATTCCAGAGTCTGGGGAGTCTATGGGTCAGGAACATATCCCTCCAGCATGTATTGTTCATTGTGATGACAATACTTGGATCCCTGGAGCATGTGGCTGTGATAGTATGGAATTCTCTAAGTGTAGCATGTCCAACAGCTGTGGGTTTGACATGGCATGGTATGTTAAGCAGAGATCGCCTCTGAGAACAGAATATGTAGCATAGTATAGCTGGATGATTTTGAGATGGTCAGCATAGGGCATCTGGTTTAGGCCTGTGATTCATTTTGTGAGGTATGTCTGCAGCGGGTTCCGGCTTGTAGCTCACAAGAAATATCCCTGCGAGCTACATCGCCGAAACCAAGTGGCTGCAGCAGCAATTTGCCGTACAGCAATACGGCTGAAAAGCATAGCCGCTGCAGCTGTACACTATGCAAAGTAATTCTATAATTGGTTGCGATCCTTACAGACAGCTACCAGGCCGTATTCTAGCAGGGATGGCCATACTTTGGCTACTATGGTGACACCAGTATCTGTTACAGATCTCATGCTGTGACTATAGGTGATTACTATCTTCTGGCATCCCATTCAGCCACCAGATTTCCTTGCATGCTCACATCCATACCATAGATACAAGTAACAAACATACTTCTCCATTCGGCAACTGATAAGGAGAGTAACTTACCTTGCGGCTGTACCAGTAATGAGGATGGTGCTGGAGGGCTGACTATGTCAGACGCACATATTACACTCCCTATACATGGTTAAGCACAGGTAGTGTCATGCTTGGCATCCCTTTTACTGAATGTGCGAATCAGAGAGAGGTGTCATTCTCTGGGTTCCTACCATGTCAGTGTATGTGCTATGCATTGCCTCTTTGCCATGGCCTGGGCATACTGGGCATGCCTCCTTCTGCCTACTGGGGCAGGCTGAGGTTGTTCCTCTTCTGAGTCACTTTGTGCCTGTGCAGGCTTTGGCAATGGTGGGAGGCTGTGCAGCCCTGCCCCGTGCTGTTCCTGCTGCAGCTATATCCGCAGAATCATATTGTGTAGCATGGCACATACGATGACAATTTGGGTACATGTAGCTGGTGAGTACTGCAAGGCTCCACCTGATGTGTCCAGACAAAGGAACCGTGACTTGAGCATCCCAAACACACGCTCTATTATGATTCTGGTCTGTGCGTGTGCCTCATTATGGAGTTCTTGTTCCAGTGTATGTGCATTTCTGATGGGTGACATCAGCCACGGCTCCAGTGTGTAACCAGCATCCCCCACTAGGTGGCCATAAGGGATGTCCCCATTGGCAAATCTCTGGTACAGCTAGGTCATATGCCAAATGTGGGGGTCGTGATAGCTTTCAGGACAGCCAGCACACACATTTGATATAATGCCCTGGGCATCGCACACAACTTGGCAGTTGATGGAGGTGAAGCCCTTGTGATTGATGTAGACCCTACCCTGCTCACTGGGTGGTGCTTTGATGCATATGTGCATGCAGTCTATAGCACCCACTACCTCTGGGTATTCTGCTATTTGGTGGAAGAGGCGCCTATTGCTGGACAACACCTCACGGCTGTTGTGGAAATATACGTGCTCACCCGCATGTACTGACATGGCATCCAGGAAATGGTGGACTACCCTGGATGCTGATGCCTGTAAGATCCCCATGATATCCCCAGTTGGCCTTTGGAAGGTACCTGTGGCTGGTATTCTTAGGCCTACACATACCTTGGTATCCATTGGGATGGGTTTCCCTCTGTTGGTTCTGTGTGTGAGGTGTGGCTGGCACAGCTCAACAACTTGCTGTAGGAGATCCCTGTCCACCCTATAGTGCTCCACTATCTCCAGCTCATTTAGCCCCTGGTAGGTCACCCTGGGTCTGTACACTCTTCTCCTTCTCGTCACTGTGGGTTGGTCATCCGCATTCTCATTCTCACCACCCTCAGCCTCTTCCACATGTTGATTTATGATAGCTGCTGCAGCCCCTATCACTTTGTTGCTTTTGTTTGTTAAAATTTCCCTGCTTGTGTACACCGGTGGTGTAGAGTTTGTGATAAAAACCAGAGGGTAAGGTGTTTGCATATTTATAGTAGTGTGCTGTGCTAGGCTGGGCAGCTGACTTTGTAATTGGCTGATTCTGATACTTTTCATCTGTCAGCTATGCTAGTTCTCCTTGATTACCTTCCTACTGCTGCTTTCCCTTCCCACTGCCATCCTGTTTAAGCCCAGGGGTGCGCCGCGCAAATACAGTGCCCAAATCTGCACGGAGCTGCTATTTCCTGGTTTACTTTTATTTTTTCCTTTAAAACATGGTGCGGGGGTGCACACACCCATTTAGGCAATGTAAAGAGTGCTAGGCAGCCTCAGACACACCCCCTTGCTTAGCTCTAATAAGCTAAGGGCAAACCCAAGCCACAGGGCACCAATAAGTTTACAGTATGCCTGACAGACCCCTCTATGATGTCAGCTAGCTCTTAGGCTTGCACCAAGGTCTTCCTGCACCAATACACTTGGGTGCAGGCTAGCCATGAAGGGGGATCTGGGATTCAGTATCATTCCCCTCATTTGCATAGGATTGCCTGGTAATGCATAGTTACAAGTCTGACACTCAGCCTTCCCCCTTAGCAACCACTATTCACTGGCCATGTTGTCTTCTTCCTGTCATTGAGTATAATGGCATAACTGTGATTTTGGACAGAATGCTTATTTCAAGTTTTTTTTTTTTATTTTCGGCCCGAGCGAGCCACTGCCCTACACTTAAACAGCCGAAATCGGCTAAAAAAAATAAGTTTTTTTTTCCAACTGTTTTCCATGTCAGTGGCCATATGGCCATTGGCATGCTTTCAACATTATATACACCCTTTATTTGGAGCTGTCATGGCTCTGTTTTGTAGTTTGCAAAAATGTATTTGATTACTAACTGTTTACATTTCTGCAAACTACACTAGTCCTGCACGGCCAGCTGCCAGCTTCCTGGATCACAAATTCAACTCATTTGCATGGTTTTCATCTGCAAATGGGGTAATTTGCATACCGGAGCTGTGTCCATGCAGGAATAGTGCAGGAGTGCTCGTGCACATCCTGGGAGCTTATTCCTGGATCGCATGGCGGCCCTATTGCCTTCAGTAGCTCCTGCACTATTCCTGCATGCCGTGCAGAGCTTGCTGAATCCTGGGGTTTATCTAGAAAAAATAAGAATGATGAAAAGTCTAATTTATGAGCATGAAAGTAGGTGATAGAATAATGCATCATGTGAGCACAGGCAAAAGTGTAAGAAATATCTCCTTTGCTTCAATGAGAGAACAGCATATACTGTAGCTGTGAAGCTGACATTTTCCAGATGGAGTTTTACCATCAAGTAGATAACTACTTACTGCCCCTCTACTAGAAAAGGGTTTTTTGAGAACTTGTTTCAAGAATATCTCTACTGCAGACAACAGTGTCACAGCCACTTGGTCATTACTGTCCATTTTCAACAAAAGTTACTGTCTTTACTGTGACTTGTGGAGTTGGATGACTGTGATTGGCTCCTTCCACAGTCACACAAAAAATACTAATATTCTACCTAGCCTGGGCAATGCAAACAGTACAGCTGTGTACACTTACCATAAATGTAGATGTTCGAGTGTATTCATTGTTGCAGTCGTCACATTTGAGTTATCCCTGCCAGGGTAGCCCTCGGCCGGTCTGAATACCAGAGGCTTAGTATTTCTGCATTGGTTGCTGTCGCTTCAGGACTGATATCAGGTCATCAGTAGTATAAAGTAAGGCAGCCCATACCATTACATCAGTTTTTCTTGCCTTAACCTGTCAGGAGCCCCCAAGTAGGAGCCAGGTTCTAGTGGAAGAAGCACACCAGTAGAAAGTAAACACCAATATGTCCCTTGTGAGGCAAGAGAATAAAAAAAGGGGGATGGAGGGAGTAAAACCAGGAATGCAACAGTGAATACACTCAAACATCTAAATTTATGGTAAGTGCTCACAACTGTACTATGTTCTTCGCGTTCCACTGTTGCAGTCATCACATTTGGGTTGATTCCCAAAGCTGAGGAAAAGGGTGGAGGCAGTCAAGGAGACTAGGGGCTGGCTAGGATGCCCTGTAAGACTGCAGAGGCAAACCCTACCCTGGATTTGGAGAGGATAGGCAGGTGGTAGTCTTTGGTGAAAGAGTGAACAGATATCCAGGCGGCAGCATCCATGATGCCACTGGTGGAGACTCATCTGAGGAAAGCTGCAGTGGTGGAGGCTGCTCTGGTGAAGTGGATAGATTTATCACTCAGAGACTCCCTATGCTGTGGAATAAAATCCCGATCCATGAGAGGCAGAGCACCTCGTTGGCTCTGTTCAAGAGAAATCTTGACCTGTGGATGGGAGATCGTAGGTTTATCCCAGGAATCATCTCTGTGTCACTGCTGGACAGAGGCACAACAAGCTAATGGGCACAGTATTTTTTCATATAAGGGGTGGCGTAAGCCACAAAAATTTGGGCTAGGCTTATAAATGCCTTAGGGCAGATAGCCTAGTATAAACCTATGAACCTATGAGTCCTGACCCCTTTAGGGGGAGGCTTTCCATGTTGTTTGTAACAGAAATGGATGCAGTGTGCTATGGATTTGGAAATTGTTTGTTTGGAGATGGCTTTGCCCTCTGCCCCTGCAGCAACGCTAACCAGCAATTGATCAGACTTTCAGAAGGATTTAGTCCTGCCTAGATAGAATCCGAGCTGTCTGTGCACATCTAGAAAGTGCAGGATCATTTCCCCCTTGTTCTGTGGGTTAGAAAAAAAGGTGGGAAAATGAATGGATTGGTTGAGAGCCACACTGGACACCACTTTGGGCATGAAGGATGGGTTAGCCCTGAGGGAAACCCTGTCAGCATGGAAGATGATGAAGGGCTCCACAGCCATGAGTGCTTGTAGCTCAGCGACCCTTCTGGATGAAGTGATGGCCAGAAGAAACTGTCTTGCTAGAGAGAAATTTTAGCTCTGCTGAAGATGCTGGTTCGAAGGTGGGGGGATCAGGGTGAGCTTTTCCAACACAAAGCTAAGGTCCCAAGCTGGGGCTGGTGCTCTTTTCGGTGGCCTCAAGTTGCTAGCCCCTCTTAGGAATATTTTGATCAGAGGGTGTGAGAAAAGGGGCTGCTCAGTGGGAAAATGAGCAGAGATGGCAGAGGCATGAGTTTTAATAGAGGAAAAAGACAGGCCACTGTGTAGAAGGTCAGCTAAGTAATTCAGGATGAGAGGGACGAAGGGCTGTGCCGTATCGTCTCCCTTAGCCTGAATCCAGGTGCAGAACCTTTTCCATTTGTCAGCATAAGACTTCCTAGTGCTAGGGCGCATGGCCTCATGTATAACATCTAGAACCTGTTTACTAAGGTTGGCAGATTGAGCGGGGGTTAGGGAATAAGCCAAGCTGCCAAACTGAGCATCTGCAATTGGGGATGCATGAATTCCCCCTTTCTTCTGGGTCAGGAGGTTTGGAATCTGAGGAAGATGCCATGGAGGCAGTGGGGACAGGCTGCACAGCAAGGGGTACCAGTGCTGGCGAGGCCAGTCTGGAGCTATAAGAATTGTCCTTGGTTTTTCCTCCTTTATTTCGAGCAGTACCATGGAGATGAGAGGTAGTGAAGGAAATGCACAGACCAATAGAGTGACCCAGGGGAAGGACAGGGCATCTACTTTCCAAGCCATGTAGTGATGCTCCCTGGTGCAGAATTTGCTGAGCTGATGGTTGGTGTGGGAGGCAAAGATGTCAAAATTCGGGGTGCCCTATTTCTGAGTTATTAGGGTGAAGGTTCTTCTGTTGAGCTGCCACTCATGTGGGCCTAGAAGATTTCCGCTTAATTGGTCTGCCAGAGAGTTGAGAGAACACGGTAGGAATTGTGCTAATAGGTGGAGTTGCATAGCTGAGGCTGTGCACCAAAGGGTCATGGCCAGCCTCCATACAGGGTAGGAGTGAGTCCCTCCCTGCTTGTTGATATACCACATTACAGTGGTATGTCTGTTTTGATCAGGAGAGCCCTCGGGGAGAGAAGGGGCTTGAAAGCTATCAAGGTATGCTGGAAAGCCAACATCTTTTTTTGGTTGATGTGCAGAGGGATTTCCTGTGGGTTCCATTGGCCCTGTATGCACCTGCCATCCAGATGTTCACCCCAGGCATAGTCTGATGCATCTGTGGTGAGGGCCTGGGCAGCAGGGGGTGGTGGTGAGAAAGGTAGCCACTTGTTGTGCGAGCATGCTGTTTCCCATCAAAGAAACTCTTTTCTGAAGCAAGGAATTATAGGTATAAGAGTCTCCAGGTCTTGAGTGTGTTGACATCAAAGGCTTTTTAGGTACCAATGAAGTTTCCTCATATGCAGTTTGGCATATGGAATGAGTAGTATGCAAGTTGCCATGAACCCCAGAGCTTGTAGGATCTTCCTTGCAGATAGCTTGGGTCTGGTGTCTATATGGAGAAGTAGGCTGTCAGGAAAATTTGCTTTTCTCGTATAAGGAATGCCATCTGGGATGCTGTGTCCAGGCTTGCTCCCAGGAAAATAATTCTTTGGGTGGGCACCTGTTTGGATTTCTTTTTGTTGACTGTGTACTCTAGGGAGGTGAGCAGGGACTTTACAAAGGCCAGGTGCTTGAGCAGCTTTTCCAGTCTGTCTGCTTGAATTAGAAAGTCATCTAAGTATGGGTAAATCTGGATATTCCTTTGTCGGCAAAGTTCAATAGCCAGAACCAGACATTTTGTGAAAACTCTGGGAGCAGTCGATAAGCCAAAGGGAAGTGCAGAGAACTGAAAATGTTGAGATCCTGCCTTGAAATGGAGATATTTCCTGATAGGAATATGAAGGTAGGCCTCTTTTAGATCTAGGGTGGCTAGGCAAGCATCCTTGGAGAGCATGGGTAGCAGCTGGTGGGGTGTGAGCATTTTGAATTTTGGGATCACCAGGAAGGTGTTTAGAATGGATAGATTGAGGATGGGGCGCCAGGTGCCCTCTTTTCTGGGTACCAGGAAAAAGTCTGGAGTAGAAACCTTGGCCTCTCTGTTCTGCAGGAATGTGCTCTACTGCCCTCATAAAGAGCAGGTAAAGGACTTTCTTTTGCTCCTCTACCCACTGGTTTGGAGGTAGATCTGGGAACCCTTTTGGGGTAGGAAGGGTGTGGAAAGAAAATTTGTACCCCTGGGACACTATGTTGAGTACCCAGCAGTCGTTGGTAATGGTGGCCCAGGTGCTTGCATGAAAGGAGAGTTTTCCTCCTAGGGGTAAGTGAAGGTGGGCAGAGGAAGGGGGTGGGGAAGGTGAGTCATTGTGAGTTCTTACCATAAGGGGGTGGCTTAGAACAAAACCTGTTCCACAATGAGTCCTGTTGTTACACACTCACAGTTACTGTCACACAGGATACGAATGGAAAACACACAAACACACACACACACATACACATACACACACACACACACACACCACGTCTCACAGTTGCCAAGTCTGGGATTAGAACTCCTACCTAACTAGTACATCACACTACAGCAATATGCAGTTATAGCGTGCTCCAGGGGAGATAAATGGGCTATTCTATCCTCAAAGGTGTATTTCAAAGTAAATTACATTAGTAGGCTTGCCAAAGTAGGGAAATGGAATTTATAGTGACTGTGAATGGCCTAAAAAGCATTGATCCCTATACACACACACACACACACACACACACACACACACACACACACACACACGCACACAAACCTTTACACTTGACATTTCATAGCAAGAGTAGCTGAGGTGTATACTTTTTTACCCCATCTGTCTAGTGCTCAGGAATCCCTATCTGAGGGGGTGGGATTCTTGGGTCTATATTAAATGATCGAACAATGAAATGTTTGAACATGTAATAACTGACCACTAAATGTTGAACTGGCGGAATGTTGAATGGTTCAATGGTGGTCTCCGTACAGTGCGGACATGGAAGTTTTCCATTGTCTTCACTGTAATGCAATCTCGGAGTTGGTATATTTAAGTAGTGGGGGGTGTGGGGGGTGCAGGTGGGCTTGCCCCCCTGATTAGAGCATTTTTATGGTTTGTTTGGGTGTTTTTTTGCTGTTTGATATTACGAAGTTTCAACATTTGGGGTCGATTATTACATGTTCGAACATTTCACTGTTTGATTACATAATATAGACACAGATTCTTAGCAGAGGATGTTTTAATCCCTTTAGGCCCTTGAGAAATTACCTCAGGGTCAGCAGTAGGAGTTTTAAAAAGAAATTTGTGTGAGTCAGGGACTCTATAGTACCTGTCTGGTTTTCTGGGTGTAGGATGGAGGGTGTCAAGAGTCAAGCTGGATTCTAGGAAAACATCCTCCACAACAGCCAGGGTGCTGTGGAAGATCTAAGAATTCCCCGAGTCTCTTTTTAGACTGAGGATAGTCTTGACTCTCCCATTGGAGATGCTCCCTTAAGGTATGAAGGGTTTCTCCAAAGGAAAAAACCTCCAGGGAAGAGTTGGAAGTGATGGAATCCTCTGCATCAGAATCCTCATAAGTAGAGAGGGTTGCAGGTCTTCATATTAAGATGCATCAGAGTCATCTGATTCTTGTTCAGACAAAACTACAGGGGACAGATCTCTTTTCCTTTTGGAGTGGGTAGCTTGGCTTCCCCTGATCAGCATGATAAGGTCTTTCACCATTTTAAGCATTTGAGACTGATGCAAGGAAGCAGGTGCTTGAGATTGGGTCGTCAGTTTCTTGGGTGTGGTTCGTACCCTGGGCCTAAGAAACTCAGCTATTTTTGAAAGAACTGCAGTCGCAAAAGAAGGCATCAGTTTGTGTCGAGAATCGATAGTGTTAAGGACTTCCTTGGAAGCTGGTGCCTGCTTAGCAGCTGCGGACCCATCCAAGGTAGAGACGACTGTAGGATCCTTAGTCGAAGATGAGTTTTGAGGCCTGTGAATCCACAGAAGCAGGCATCAGGGGCTGCGAAAGCGCCTCACTGAGGACCGGAGAACTGACGACTAGCTTAACATTAGCTTTGTCGGTAGGTTTGGACCTGTGCGGTCTGTCTCTGTCTTTATCTTTATGTTTTTAGGAAGATCTGCTGCCGGATGGCTTACTGAGGCCATATCACAGTTCGAGAACTGTAAGCAAAAATATCTAGCTACAATTAGGGCCTGACGACAGAAAGTTCTGCCGTTAAACAAAGCACAGAAGCGACAGCGGGGGACGTTGTGGTCTGGGCCTAAACAAGTTCATAGGTAGGTACTAGGCTACTGGCCCTAGCGCCTATATAAGCCTAGCCAAAAAGGTACCATGGCTTTCGCCACCCAAGAAAATTATTTTCCTGTGCCCCTGTCAAGCAGAGCCACAGAAGTGATCCCCGGAGTGAATTTCCTATCTCCCATCCAATCATCAAGATTTTTCTTAGAGTGCTAATGAGGAGCTTTGTTTGATATAGATAGGTAGTTTGTTCCAAAGTATGGGAAGTCTCTGGGACAGGAATCTATCCCTCCAGCATGTTCTGTTTATTGTGGTGACAAGGTTTAGGTCCCTAGAGTGTGTAGCTCGGAGAGATTTCGTAAAGTCGAGCATGTCCAACTGCTCTGGGTTTGACATAGCCTTGTATGACAGGGAGAGATCGCCTCTGAGTAGGCGATATGCGATGGAGTAAATCTGAAGTTTTTTGAGACGGTCTGCGTAGGCCATCTGTTTGAGTCTGGTAATCCTCTTTGTGAGGTATTTCTGTGGCCTTTCTAGTTGCAGATGTCTTGTGAGGTACATACCAAAAGGGGCATTGTACTCTATAATGGGTCTAATGAATGACAAGTAGAGGGGAACAATGGCCTCTTTCTTCCCGGATGTGAAACCTTTTGTGATGAGGTTTGCCACGTAGAAGGGTTTTCTGACTACTGTGGCAATGTGATTATCAAAGGAGAGACTACTGTCCACCTGTGTCCCAAGGTCTGTTATCACACTTTCAGTGTTAAGTAGACTACCGCCTATGTGGTAGGTCATTGGTACAGAGTTTTTACCAAAAGGGATGACAATGCACTTTTTGGCACTGAGCTTGAGGCCATGGCTTTGACACCAGGCATCTGTCTCAGTGAGGCCCTTTTGTAGGATGTCCACATCGTTAGGAGTTTCGATTATGGCTCCTAGTTTGCAGTCATTTGCGAACTTCATTAGCCAAAGACCTTCTGTGTTAGCCTGCACTTCTGAGAAGTAGATACCAAACAGGAGAGGACCCAGGACTAAACCCTGTGGTACTCCACTTGTCACTGGTCTGAAGTTGGATTTGGAGTCTGCTACTTTCACAGTGTGGGTTCTGTCAGTGAGCCAGTTGGCAACCCATCTTGTGACATAGGGATTTATACCTAGTTTAGTGAGTTTATCTATAATTCCAGAGTGGGGGATGGTGTCAAAAGCCTTGGGGAGATCTAGATAGGCTGTGTGAACCACCTTACCCTCATCTACAGCTTTGGTGACCACTTCAAAGAAGTCTATCAGGTTTAGGAGACATGATCTGCATTTTGCAAACCTGAACTGGGTGGAATCCAGAGTATGGAGATTTCCAATTTGTTTATAAGTTTCATGATGATACATTCCACAGCCTTGCTGACCAAGCTCATCAGACTAATGGGGCAGTAGTTCCCGAGGCCTGTGGTGGCTCCCCCTTTGTGGAGTGGGATAACTGTCACTGTGTGCCATTCAGTGGACACAAAGCCTGAGGTGAGGCTGTGACTGAACATGGTACTTTGGTGGAGTGCCAGTTCGTTCTGTAGTTCGTGTAAAATGCAGCCTGGAATGTTGTCAGGTTCCATGGATGCTGTGTTCTTTGTTTTGGAGTGTGCGTTTTTTACCTGTGCAGCTGTGATTAAAGGAACTTTGTATTCTTCCGGTATAGAGATGGGACATTTAGGGAGTGGGGGGGGGGGGGGGTAAAGTTAGCACTGAACCTATCTGCTAGGATATTGGAATATCAATTGGTTCTGTATATTTAGTGCCATTGTGCTGTAACTCAGAGCAGATCTGAGTGTTGCCATTGAGATTCTTGACATAGCTATAGATTGCTTTGTGGTTGTCTTTAGAATCAGTGGTGATTTTGTTTTTGTAACTAGCTTTGGAGGATTTTATGAGGGATCTCAACTTTTTACTGAGGCTGACCAAGGAGTTCCTCCAATCATGGGATTTTACTCTTTGTTGCAACAGTTTCTTTCTTCTGTTGTAGAGTTTGTTTATGGCAGGGGGCCACCAAACTGGCTTCTTTTTTTTGGAGGATAGCATCTTGGTTCTGTTAGGGATGATCCATGCACTTGTGTAAGTGCTTATAAAGTGCATCTGTGTAGGATTCAGCAGTCGTATTTCTATTGTCTGTCCGTATGGCTGTCGTGAAGTTGACAACTTCTGTCTTAAGAAGCGTGAAGTTGGCTTTCAAGAATTTTTTTATGGTGGTTTCCCTAATGGGGGGTGGGGGCCGGATGTCTAGGGTGATTAGCTTGTGGTCGGATCTGACCAATGAGGAATTTACCTCTGGTGTGGAACACTGGTTGCCCATGTTGGTAATGACCAGGTCTAGGATACTGCTGCCTGGTGGGGATGTGGATAAGTTGATCCAAAGTGTTGGAATTTATGAATTCCAGAAAATGTTGAGCAAAAGAGTTGTTACATGAGTAGTTTTCCCAGTTAATGGTGGGGTAGTTGAAATCACCCATTATTAGGGTGCTAGGTTGTACCCTAATATTTTCCAGTGTATCAAGAAATGAGGAGTGGGAATCCTGGTGCATGGTAGGGGATCTGTAGCAAGCTACAGTTTGGATTGCGGTCTTTCCCAGAGTTAGTTGCACTTGGATAATCTCGGATGCATTATGCTGAGCAACTAGGCTGGATGTGTGGATATCCTTAATGAATATGAACATGCCTCCGCCTTTAGCGTTTCGGTCCAAGTTAGGTGGCCAAAAGGTGTGGTATGAATTATAGCCTGGTAATGCAAGGGTGGTCTCTGGAGCCTTGAACCAGGTCTCTGTCACTGCACAGATGTCGATGTTCTCCATTTTAAGGAGTGCCTCGAGTGAGTGCATTTTGAGGTTTAAACTTCTATCACTGAGTAGAATTACCCTCAGATTTTGCTTGCTTGTACCCGTTATGGTGGTGAGTTTGTCATTTGAACTGTGCCTAAAAAAGGCACTATATGGGTGGCAAGAGCCTTAGCCAGTATCCGGAATCCCAAGGGCGAGAGGTGCAGGCCATCCCTGGTAAAGCATCATGGTCTGTCGATCATGTCATCCCAGGCAGACAGACAATGGATTTGCTTAGAATGACACCAGCAGCTTAGCCAATTGCTGAAGTCAATCATTTTGTCCTTGTACTGTGGTATCATTCTGGCAGGATGCTACTCAGGGCTAGGGTCATAACTGACTGGGCTACAAGATTGGGCAGCTCCTTCATGTCTCTTTTCATGTAGTCCAGGGAGGTACATCTCAGGTCATTCACGCCAACATGGACAATGACAGAGTCATACTTGTAATTGTGGAGTGACCTGAGTGCGTGTGTTATGTGGTAGATCCTGGTACCCGACAGGCAGCTGACAGTAACTTTCTCCTTGTTTAGCCTGGCAAGTTGAACATCAGTGTGCCTGACTGTAGAGTCAACTATGACTAGACTGTTGGGTACATTGTTATGCCTTATGGGCTGTGGTTGAGTGGCACATTGAGTTTGTGGGCTATGTGTCATTTGGGTTGTGTTGGGGGTGGAGGTTGCTAGCGTTTCTGCTTCGGAGGTCCCTGTTGCTTGGGCAGATTATTATTGACAGCCTCCACAAATGCAGGTGTGTGTTTTGTGTTTCAATGCATGTGTTTCGGTGGCGTAGGTTTTGAGGGACTATGTGATGAGTGTGGTGTGGTGCAAGTGTTTACCGTCTCCTCTTGACTGTCTAGTTTAGTCTTGGGTGAAGAGAGCTTTGCTTCCAGTTTGGCTATATAAGTGCATCTCTCACAGATTGTAGTGTTGGGTGGTAGGGGGAAAGGGTTGTCTGTGTACATGAGGCAATTGCTGCATTGTCCCAAGATGCCCAGATTAATCAGGTAGACAGAAGAAAACACTGGGAGCGGACTCTTAGACATGCCTGGATAGGTGCTTATTTATTAAGTGACGCAGTAAGAATGAAAGTCTCAGTGTGGTAGTTGCTTTCCACAGGCGAGATAATTGTTAACTTTTTTCTGACATCGGTTAGTGCAAGAAAAAAGGATCCCCAACAGGGTACTTAGCTTTAGAAGACTTCAGCTTCAAATCGATAGACGAAACTCAGGTAGCGGCCAGCCAGCACTCGTGCGAACTGCTTCTGCTTCGGGCTGCATGGCAAGAAAGATTGATGTAATGGTGTTGGCTGCCTAACTTTATACTACTGATTATCTGATGTCAGTCCTGAAGTGACAGCAATTGCCGCAGAAATACTAAGCCTCTGGAATTAGGGCCGGCCGAGGGCTACCCTGGCAGGGATAACCCAAATGTGATGACTGCAACAGTGAAACACAAAGAACATCTGCCAGTTCTTATTATTTTGATAAAGACGGAAAAAATCCTTATGGATTACCTCGTGGCTACTGCTTGGGATTATACTAAATCAAAAGGCCAGACAGACAGGGCTTCATTTTTGTTATCCTTGCCACAAAGCTGCTGCCCCAGTGACTAAATGTAGCTACCCTTCCCAACACTGTACTCACATATGACTCCTCCCAGATGATATACAAATAAATGTCTGAAACAGGAAACTTGTACACCATAACACTGATGGAAAATGCCAGTGACAGGCATAAAATCATAGGCACAAAGATGAAGTACGTTGTGCCTGCACTTCATCTACTCCCCATTCACTGGTTCCAGACTACTGTCAGTCCTTTTCCCACCTCCACCATCAGCTGTACACTAAAATGTATTACTTGTGCTTGAGCAATGTATTTGGTTAGAGATGACAGAAGGATTAACCTACTATCTGACAGAACAACAATGTGGTATTTGAGTACTTCTTGTTAAGCAAACCAAGTGTATAACTAAAACTGGTCTAATTGAAAACATTATTCAGTGCTGTAGAAGCATATATACTGACAAACTTTCAGGCAGTACCAAATACTAAAGAAGTACATGATGAACAGGTTTAAAAGAGAGAGATGCTTCAGTTCTTTTTCTCTTTGGTAAGGTTTAGTAGTTCTATAAATTCTCAGAATGCATTTCACATTTTATACTTACCAGTAAGTGCAGTGAGTGATATAAAAAGTAATAAGTACCAGGGCATGTGAGTGATATCTGAAACAAAACAAAACATTTTAGTGAATACTTTACTTATTTTTTTGCAAATGTCTTTGACGCAGGTAAACACACTAATATAAAACAGAACAAAGTATAGTAAAATTTTTTTCATATATATTTTTTAACGACCATTTCTTCTTATGTTCCATAAATTGTTTAATTCCTTCCTTCTCTTAAATCTCACTCCTCCTGCTTAAAACTACTCTACATTTCTCACTCCCTTAGATTCCATTTACTTCTATGTAATTTGCTCCTTCCTTTTTCTAAGGATCCCATCACCAGATCACCAGTTATTTTCTTTCATAATATTCAGTGCTCTGTGGTTGTGCAACTCTATAATTGGTGCATGTGTGTGTGTGTGTGTGTGTGTGTGTGTGTGTGTGTGTGTGTGTGTGTGTGTGTGTGTGTGTGTGTATATATATATATATATATATATATATATATATATATATATATAAATATATATTGAAACTATTTCTGCATTAGCTGCTTGGCTGGCTGCTTTATACCTACAATCAACTGCATTACAAGCTGGGTTAAGTACAAACTTGCAGTGTTAAAGATAGTATTGCATTTTATTTTTCTATTTATTTGTTCGGTGAATTTTGTGGTCTGTCTGCAATTCTGTTATTTCTTTCATTGAATACTGTGATCTGTTCCCCACCCTCCCTTTGTGTTGGAGTGTTGCTGTTATACTGGGTGGCTTTGCAGTTGCCTGCCCCTACTGTAAATTTGATCTGGGACACTCCTCTCAGTCTAGTGTAATTAGCTCATTCTACCTAATACAGAGAGAACATTTGAGAAGTCCATCCCACTTAGTTTCCTAACCTTGAATTATCTTCTGCTTCTCCTTTCTCCCTTTCCTTTACAAAAAAAAAAAAAAAACTTAGCAAGAATCTCCCTGTGTTCTGCTTAACTTAACTGTAATAAAAAAAAAAAAACCCTGTTTCCTGCCTTTCCTGTAGCTAGTCTAGTCCAGATACAGATATGCTATATCCAGGACTGTTTGTAAGCTTCTGAGCACCCCCCCCCCAAGTCTGTCTGTGTTGGAGGGAAGCCTGCTAGCTCATCAGTGGGAGTGGTAAGCACTAAGTAACCTATCTATCACATAAGGAGTGGTTCTGGCCGAGAAATTGTAGTTATTGGCCGTTTGGGCAGTTTTTCCATCTCTCTCAATTTTGATTTAAAAGCCCGCATTTGCACATGTTTCCACACTTTCCTGTAACTAGTCTAGTCCAGATACAGATTTGCTGTATCCAGGACTGGTTATAAGCTCCTGAGCCCCCCCAAGCCTTTCTGTGTTGGAGGGAAGCCTTCTAGCTTATCAGTGGGAGTGAGCACTAAGTAACCTATCTACCACATAAGGAGTGGTTTCTGACCCAGACATTGTAGTTATTGGCCGTTTGGGCAATTTTTCCATCTCTCCCAACTTTCTGATTTAAAAGCCCACATTTGCACATGCTATTTTTCCTGTAACTAGTCTAGTTCAGATAAAGATTCTTAGTTTTAGCACTTGAATTTGCTTATTCATGCTCAGGACTTGTTCAGAACTTGTTGTAAGCACTAAATAAGCTACAAATTACTACAGCACTCAACCTTCCTCATTATCTAGAGGAAAACAGTTTTTGTACTTACTTTCCTCACTTGCTTAGAGGAAAATCATCTCTTGTACTCACTTTCCTCACTTGTCTAGAGGAAAACAGTTTTTTAATCACGCATTTCCAAGGGTCAGCTCCCAGTGTTCTCTCCTGTCTATCTGATGAATCTGGGCATCTTGGGGCAATGGAGCAAATGCCTCATGTATACAGACAACCTTCTCCTCCTACCACCCAACACTACAACCTGTGAGGGATGCACTTATCTAGCCAAACTGGAGGTAAAGCTCTCACCAACCAAGTCTGAACTTGACAGTCAAGAGGAGAAGGTAAACTCTTGCACCATACCACACTCATCATATAGTCTCATTAAACCTACACCACCAAAATCCACACATAGAAACACAAAAACATTCACAGAGGCTCTCGATAATAATTTGCTCAAGCAACAGAGACCTCCAAAGCAGAAACGCAAGCAACCTCCACCCCGCAACACAACCCAAAAGACACACAGCTCACAGACTCAGTGTGCCACTCAACCACAGCCCATACAAAACAACATAACCGACACATTAGTCATAGGTGACTCTATAGTCAGGCACACTGATGTCCCACTAACCAGGATAAACAAGGAGAAGGTTACTGTCAGCTGCCTGTTGGGTGCCAGGATCCACCACATAACCCATGCACTCAGGTCACTCCACAACAAGTACACATATGACTCTATCAGCTTGTCCATGTTGGTGTGAACGACCTGAGATGTACCTCCCTGGACTACATGAAGAGAGACATGTAACAGCTCTCCGATCTTGTAGCCCAGGCAGGTATGACCGTAGTCCTGAGTAGCATCCTGTCATCACCCAGAATGATAGCGCAGTACAAGGACAAAATGATTAACTTCAACAATTGGCTAAGCATCTGGTGTCATTCTAAGGGGATCCAGCATCTGTCTGTCTGGGATGACATGGTTGACAGACCACGATGCTTTGCCAGAGATGGCCTGCACCTGTAACTCCTGGGATTCTGGATACTGGTTAAGGCTCTTGCTGCCCCTATAGTGCCTTTTTTAGGCAAGGTTCAAATGACAAATTCACCACCATAACAGGAACAGGCAAGCAAAAACTGAGGGTAATGATACTCAATGCCAGAAGTCTATATCTCAAAATGCACTCCCTTGAGGCACTCCTTAAAATGGAGAACATCGATATATGTGCAGTGACCGAGACCTGGTTCAAGGCTGCAGAGACCACCCCTGCATTACCTGGCTATAACTCATACCACACTTTTAGGCCATCTAACCTGGACCGGAACACCAAAGGTGGAGGTGTGTCCATATTCATTAAGGATATCCACACCTCCAGGCTAGTTGGTCAGCATAATGCATCCGCGGTTATCCAAGTGCAACTAACTCTCGGCAAAACTGCAATCCAAATTGTAGTTTGCTACAGATCCCCCACCATGCCCCAGGATTCCCACTCCTCTTTTCTTGACATAATAGAAAATATTAGGGTTCAACTAAACACCTTAATAATGGGCGATTTCAACTACCACACCATTAACTGGGAAAACTACTCATGTACCAACTCTTTCATTCGACGCTTTCAGGAATTCATAAATTCCAATGCCCTGGATCAACTTAACCACACCGCCACCAGGGGCAACAATGTCCTAGACCTAGTCATTATCAACATGAGTGACCGGTGTTCCACAACTGAACTCAACTCCTCGTTGGTCAGATCCGACCATAAGCTAATCACGCTAGATATCCACATCCCGCACCCACCTCCCATTAAGGAAACCATGGTAAAAAATTTCTCCAAAGCCAACTTCATGCTTCTTAAGACAGAAGTGGCGAACTTCATGATACCCATGCAGATGGACAATACAGTTATGACTGCTGAATCCTACACAAATGCACTCTATAAGCACTTACATGAGTGCATGGATCATGCTATCCCAAACAGAACCAAGATGCTATCCTCCAAAAAAAGCAAGTCAATCTGGTGGTATCCTGCCACAAACAAACTCTACAACAGAAGGAAGAAATTGTTGTAAAAGAGTAAAATCCATGAGTGGAGCAGCTCGCTGGACAGCTTCAGTAAGAAGCTAAGATCACTTATAAGATCCTCCAAAGCTGGCTACGAAAACAAAATTCACACTGATTCTAAGGACAACCACAAAGCATTCTATAGCTATGTCAAGAATCTCAATGGCAACACCCAGATCTGCTCTAAGTTACAGCACAACAGCATGAAAATTACAGAGCCAACTGATATTGCCAACATCCTGGCAGATAGGTTCAGTGCTAACTTTACCCCCCTCTCACCCCCTAAAGGGCCCATATCTATAGAGGAGAAATGCAGAGTCCCTGTAATCACAACTATGTAGGTAAAAGCTGCACTCTCTAAAGCCAACAACACAGCATCCAGGGGACCGGACAACATCCCAGGCTGCGTTTTACATGGACTTCAAAATGAACTGGCTCTCCACCTAAGCACCATGTTCAATCATAGCCTTACATCAGGCTTTATGCCCACTGAATGGCGCACAGCAACAGTTATCCCACTCCACAAAGGGGGAGCCACCACTGATCCTGGGAACTATCGCCCTATTAGCCTGATGAGCCTGGTCTGTAAGGCCATGGAATGTATCATCATGGAACTCATAAACAAAGACATTGGTAACCTCCAAGCTCTGGTCCCCACCCAGTTTGGGTTTGTGAAAGGCAGATCATGACTCCTGAACCTGATCAACTTCTTTGAAGCAGTCACCAAAACTGCAGACGAGGGTAAGGTGGTTCACACAGCCTATCTTGACCTCGCCAAGGCTTTTGACACCATCCCCCATTCTGGAATTATAGCTAAACTCACAAAACTAGGTATAAATCCCTACGCCACAAGATGAGTTGCCAACTGGCTCACTGACGGAACCCACACTATAAAAGTTGCAGACTCCAAATCTGACTTCAAACCAGTGACAAGTGGAGTACCACAAGGTTCAGTCCTGGGACCTCTACAGTTTGGTATCTACTTCTCTGAAGTACAGGCTAACACAGAAGGCCTTTGGCTAAAGCAGTTCACAGATGACTGCAAACTAGGAGACATAGTAGAGTCCCCAAATGATGTGGACATCCTACAGAAGGGCCTCACTGAGACAGATGCCTGGTGTCAGAGCCATGGCCTCAAGCTCAATGCCAAAAAGTGCATTGTCATCCCCTTTGGTAAAAACTCTGTACCCATGAACTACCACATAGGTGGCAGTCTACCTAACTCCGAATATGTGATAAGAGACCTTGGGACCCAGGTGGACAGTAGTCTCTCCTTTGATAATCACATCGCCACAGCAGTCAGGAAATCCTTCTACGTGGCACACCTCATCACAAAAGGGTTCTCATCCAGGAAAAAACAGGCCATTGTTCCCCTCTACTCGACAGTCATTAGACCTATTATAGAGTACTATGCCCCTTTTGGAATGTACCTCACAAGACATCCGCAGCAGCTGGAAAGGCCACAGAACTACCTCACAAACAGGATTACTGGCCTGAAAGAGATGCCCTACACTGACTGTCTCAAAAAACTCCAGCTTTACTCCATAGCATATTGTCTACTCCGATGTGATCTCTGCCTAACATAAAAAGCTATGTCAAACCCAGAGCTGCTGGACATGCTACACCTAAAGAAATCCCAACCTCTCTGAGCTACACGCTCTAGGGACCTAAACCTTCTCACCATAATGAACAGGACATGCAGGAGGGATAGATTCCTTTCCCAGGGACTTCCCATACTCTGGAACAAGCTACCCATCTATGTTAAGCAAAGTTCCTCATTAGCACTCTTCAAGAAAAATCTTGATGAGTGGATTGGAAATAGGAAATACACCCCGGGGATCCCTTCTGTGGCTCTGCTCAACAGGGGCACAGGAAAATAACTTTCTTGGGTGGCGTAAGCCAGGGAACCTTGTTGGCTAGACTTACTTAGGCCCTTGGGCCGATAGCCTAGTACCTACCTATGAACCTCTACATATCTACATATATATATATATATATATATATATATATATATATATATATATATATATATATATATATATATATATATATATATATATATATATATATATATATATATATATATATATATATATATATATATATATATATATATATACACACACACACACACACACACACACACAGATATATGTATATACCGTATTTCCCAGAAAATAAGACCGGGTCTTATACTTTTTCCTCCCGCCGAAATACGCATTAGGGCTTATTATCAGGGGATGCCTTACTTACCCTCCCATACAACAATCTACATTTATTCATGTACAAAAATTGACATTTACTCATGTTAACAAACTGACACTTATTCATGTACACAAATCACCATTTATTCATGTAAAAAAAAAAAAAAAAAAAAAAAAAAAAAAAAAAAAAAATCGACATTTATTTGGTACTTTTCCGTTATTGGGCAACAGTTCTAGGTAACGCGTTAACAGCTGTGTGAGAATTCTACATAAACAGTGCAACAAACATTTCAACTTCAAGATATCTACACCTTGACTTTCACAGTGCAATATTTCATGCTTAACAGAAAGTGCAGAAAACTCTCAATACATGTATATTGGAGGAACTGCCACTTTTTGAGTGGTGATGCTTTCTTTATTCCTTACCCAAACCATAAGAGAAGAATGATGGAAAGTCATAAAAATGAAGTCTGGGAACTAGTGGCCTTACTTTGTAACTACCCCTTGATAATGGAATGTTACCTTAATACAATAAAGTCAAAAAACTGACAAGAGCTTGCCTGCAGCTGAAAGCAGAAGCAATCCATACTGTTTCCCCGATAACGGAAAAGTTATTCAAATACAGTCATGTCATCTTCTTCTGGAACATTGTCATAAGTCTCCAACCCCCGAATTCTGGCCTGAATTTCTTGCGACTCCACTTTCTGTAGAAC
The DNA here is from genome assembly GCF_019279795.1 of Protopterus annectens. Taxonomy (NCBI): domain Eukaryota; kingdom Metazoa; phylum Chordata; order Ceratodontiformes; family Protopteridae; genus Protopterus; species Protopterus annectens. Next base: position 564,853,689 of record NC_056739.1, on the reverse strand, counting down.
CATTGGACCCAATCTGTCATGCCCAGCAATAGAGCTCTCCTTAAATGAGCACTGCTTGTTCATGTAGCTTGCTCGTAGTGCCTTGGCAACACAGCTGTCTGATTTTATCCCATGAATTGTTCATCTAAGTCATGCTGATCTGTCTCCATTCTATTTTCAATGTAGACATTAAGTTCCTTGCGCAAATGGCCCTTGAATAGCTTGTTTATTGCAATATCAAGAGTTTGGAGATAGGCAGTCATTCCTGCGGGAATCATTATTTGATCTATTCTTCTCTATGCAAGGAAGTTCTTCTTGTCTTTAGCATGGTGAGTGCTGGCTAAATCCCAGACTAGCAGACCTCTTTTGCCACCTCGCAAAACAAGTGGCAGCATTACATCAACCCACTTCCTTATAACTGCTTGTGTGCACCAGGCTTTTTCAGTTTCAAGAATGTAAATGTTTGAAACATGTTCAGTCTTATCTTTCTTGCCCTTACTAATGGTTAGAGGTGGGATTTTCTTTCCATCTAGACGAACTGCCAAAATAGAGGTAACACGTGCACTTTCGTAACCAGGGGAGGGAATGTAGATTGATGAGGCTCCCCTCTGATCAATTGTTGTTTGAGATCCTTGGTCCATAAACACTGTAGTTTCATCCATAGCAATCATGTTGGAGAGTTGATATTTAGAAAAGCTGATGCCATCAACAAAGGACTTGAATGCAAGTGCACATTTAATAACTTCAGTATCTTCCAGCTTGAACAGTGTTGTTGATCTTCTTAGAGACAGTTCATATCGTTGAAGGAAGCCATCCAGCCAATGTTATGATGCTTTGAATTCTTCTGGGGATATTTCTAACTGTGGTGCCATTGCAAGGGCAAATGCTTGAATATCAGCCCTGCACACAACTAAAGCCTTTGCTCTCCTGTTACCATATTTCTCTGTAAATAAGACTTAACCAGAGAATAAGGCCTAGCATGGTTTTTCAGGGTTGTCATGATATAAGCCCTACCCCAGAAATAAGCCCCAGTTAAGACGGTCAACAACACACAATGGACATATTGAATTATAAAGTAATAATATTATTGACACCTGTTGACTGAGGTTATCGTACTCTGCTCACCATTTTCGGACCATTCGGACACCCAACTTCTTCTCTTTGCAGAAAGTCATAAGATTCTTTCCCCGGGAGTCCTCCACGATTCTTACTGTAACCCTAATCCTCACTCACACTTGATGTTTGAGATCTTTGTCCCATAAACACTAGCAAGTGTACTTTGACTGGTCAAAATACAGACAACGCACGTAAAATGTGCGAACTTGAAAACAAGCGGGGGTGGTTGTGTCTTCTTAACTGTCACCATTTTTGTTGCCACTCCTGTCTTGTAAGTCTTCAATTAACCCCCCCAGACAAGATGAGTGCAAAAAGAAATAGCTATTCCATCGAGTACAAGAAAGGAATCATGGAGGACTCCTGTGGAAAGAATCTGATGGCCTTCTGCAAAGAGAAAAAGTTGGATTTCCGAATGGTCCGAAAATGGCAAGCAGAGTATGATCACCTCAGTCAACAAGTGGATGAGGGAAATGCTAAGAAGTGCAAGTGTGGATCAGGTAGGCAACCATTATTTCCTTTTATTTATAATTCTTTGAATTAGCCAGGATGCCAGTTCCAGTTGCTCCAAAATGGGATATGCCAGTTGGTCCAATATTGTGTGAGTAAATCCAGAGTGTGAGGAAGTTCGTGATAATTGCTCTTGGCCAATACCATAAGAAGGCAGAACCAAGATTGCTCAGGTCAATAGGGGGTCACCACCATGATCTTTGTCATTTCTTTCTGAATCTTCAGAAGAACCTTGTGAATCTGTGGAAAGGGTGGAAACGTATACAGGAATATTCCAGTCCAAGGAAACAAGACTGTGTCTGCCCTCCAAGCCTGGCTGCAAGAATGTTTGGAACAGAATTTTTCCAGCTGTCTGTTTTGAAAGGAGACAAACAGATCCATCTGAGTTGTTCCCCACATTTGGACAAAATCCTGGAACACCACTGGTTTGAGCTGTCATTCGTATGCATCTGCATAGGATCTGCAGAATCAGTCTGACACAATATTTTGCTCTGACGGGATGTATGATGCCTGAAGAGTTAGAGAATTGTGTAAGGCAAGCTTCCAGGCCATCATTGCCAACTGGCCTAGATGGTATGACCTTGTACCTCCTTGCTTGTTGAGGTAAGTACAAGAACAGAACCAAGAGTCCACAGGTAGTGAAGGACTTTAAAGGTGTAGATCATCACCAAGATTTTCTTGATATTGATATGATTCTGTGCAGCCTTGGGCCTACAAAAAGTCTCCACTTGCACTCCCATTGACACAATTCCAATCTGTCTGGATAGATTGTGCTGGAATAAGTGGGAAGAAGGGAAGTCCTGGATTGATATTCACCTGTGCACTCTACCACTGTAACTCTTGTCTGATGAATGGAAACACCAGCAACTGAGATTCCAGTGAATGAAAGTGCTTAGTCCAACACTTTCATACATAACAGTTAAGTTTCCTCATGAGGAAAAAAAAAAGTTATGTACTCACCATAACAATCCATGTTTGTAGTCCATCTTGCCCTTCATTCTTGCACATGGGTTCGGAGCCAATCCTCGGCTCTGACTCAGCTTTTTTACAAGCTCAAAGTCTTCTAGTTGGCTTGTGGCTAGGTAGGTATCCCATGGTGCACCAGTACCATCTCCAGATCTTGTTTGCTGCTAACTAAGTGAAATAACAACCATATAGACAGATCCCAATAATAAAAGGTCTCCAGTGAATGATAATAACAATATTTTTCTGTCTCCAGATACTTCCAGGATGGGGGTAGGAGGGTGGGTTTGTAAGAATGTAGGGCGAGATGGACTACAAACATGGAATGTTATGGTGAGTACATAACTTCTTTATGTTCTATAGTCCTATCTCACCTTAATTCTTACACATGACACAGCGTCCCTAGCACCTTATTCTTGGGTGACTCAAGGAAAAATACTCCTGAGTACCGTGGAACCAAAGGATGCCCTACCCCTGGAGGTCAAATCCAATTTGTAATGAGTAATAAATGTGTGAGGGATAGCCAGAGTTTCTGCTGCGCAGATATTATCAAGTGGGACCCTGGCTTGAAAGGCTGCAGAGGTAGAATGAGCCTTAATTTTGAAAGGTAACGGCTTACCATCAGAAGTGTAAATGTAAGCTATACAGCTAGAGAGCCAATTAGAGAGGGTCACTCGGGAAACTGGTAGACCTAATCTGGAGTCGGAGAAGGAAATGAATTATTGGTCTGACTTCCTGAATTCCTTAGTCCAGTGCAAATAAAAACATAATTGTCTATGAACATCCAACTGATAAAACCTGTATTCTGCTGCGATGGAATGATTAGGGAAGAACACTGGAAAGTTCTATGGATTGGTTAAAAGTGCTATGGGAACAGACCTTGGGGACAAAGGATGGATTAGTACAAAGAGATACTCTGTCTTTGTGAAAAATCAGATAAGGGGGTTTGACAGACAATGCTTGTAACTGACACTCATCTAGCAGATGTGATTGCCACCAGAAACAAAGTTTTCCAAGACAGAAATCTCAAAGGCAACGAATGAGAAGGCTCAAAGGGTGGAGATGTTAATTTGGATAGCACAAAATTCAAGTCCCATGAAGCAACCAGTTCCCGAAATGGGGGTCTTAACAAAGTGGCACCTTTGAGGAAGGTCTTGCACAACCTATGTGACATCAGATTAGAATCTTGTAGGCTTAGATGACAATTAGAAATCACTGCCAATTGAACCCTGATCATGGCAGCTGCAGATCCCTGGTGGAAAAGTTCAGACAGGAATTCCAAAACCACCGGAATGGAGGCAGTATAAGGGTCAACATTCTTCTTCTCAGCCCAGATAGAGAACCTCCTCCATTTACTGGAATATAATTTCCTAGTGGAGGGTTTATGAGAGGACATAAGGATATGAGTCACAGAAGGTGAGAAGTCGTGAAGCCTGACTAGGGATGGAATTGGAGCAGCCAAGCTGTCAAATTGAGGGTGTGTAAGGTGGGGTGAAGCAAACCTGACATGTGCGCCAAGAGATCTGGCACTGGATCCAGAATCCATGGATTGTCTAGGAGATGAGGCCCGAGAAAGGGGAACCAAACCTGTCGAGGCCAGTAAGGAGTAATGAGAATAAGTTTGCTTCTCAGCTGTTTCACTTTCTGAATCACCTTGGATATGAGAGGAAAGAGAGGGAAAGCATAAAGGAGACCCAGAGGCCAATCGTGAACAAGGGCTTCTCTCGGTGACTCCCCCAGAGGGGGGATGAGGGAGAAATAGCTGCTGCATTTGGCATATATTGGACTGGCAAAGAGATTGCAGCAAGGCTGTCCCCATCTACAGAAAATCTGCTCCGCTATTTCCTGCTTCAAAGACCACTCGTGAGGCATCAAATTTGCCTGGCTGAGTTTGTCGGCTATCACGTTGGTTGTCCCCGGGATGTGCATCGCCACCAGAAAGTGCTGGGAAGATATTAAGAAGTTATGTACCTACCATAACGTTCCATGTTAGTTGTCTTCATCTCGCCTTCTTTCTTGCTGGATGGGTTCGGAGCCAATCCCCGGCTCTGACTCGGCCTTTTACTAAAGCTCAAGAGCTATTTACCGACTTGAGGCCTCCCCTTATCCCACAATGCTAGGCGTCAGATATCCAAATCTCATTTGGTAGAGCTAACACCATGGAAAAAACACCTGTTCCCACCACACGGTTTACCTACAGTGCTACAAACAGAGGAGGATGTAACCTAAAAAAAAAAGAGTCAACCATAGGAAGAAGGCCTCAAAAGGGATTCTTCTCGGTCCTAACCAGGCTAGGGGGATGGAGGGTGGGACACAAGAAAGAAGGCGAGATGAAGACAACTAACATGGAACATTATGGTAGGTACATAACTTCTTAATGTTAAGTTGTCTATCTCGCCTTCATTCTTGCTGGATGGGACAGCGTCCCTAGCACCTTAGCCCTGGGTGGCTCATTGAAACAGACTCTTGAGCACAGTGGAACCAAAATCAGCTCGACTCCAGGAGGCCATATCCAACTTGTAATGCGAAATGAAGGTATGAGGAGTGGCCCATGTGGCTGCAGCACAAATATATTCCATTGGAAGTCTAGCTCTGGTGGAATGAGCTTTTGGTTTTGTAGGGAGTTCTTTATGTCTCAGTTGGTAGATCAAGGTAATAACAGAGGCCCGCCACTTGGACAAGGTTACCTTAGAAACTGGCAGGCCCTGCCTGCCCTCAGCATAGGACAAGAAGAGTTGATCTGATTTCCTTGTCTGTTTGGTCCTATCCAAATAAAAACGTAATTGCCTGTGAACGTCCAAATAGTGCAACTTTTGTTCAGCTCTGTTTGAATAATTAGGAAAAAGACAGGAAGATCAATAGCCTGATTGAGATTTGTCTCCGAGGGCATTTTGGGTAAAAAGGAAAGAATAGTCCTGAGTGAAACTCTATCTTTGTGAAAAATAAGATAAGGAGGACGAATACAAAGGACTTGAAGTTCTGATACTCTTCTGGCTGAGGTGATGGCTACTAAGAGGAGAGTCTTCCAGGAGAGTAACTTTAAGGAACAAGAAGCCACAGGTTCAAAAGGAGGGAGAATCAAAGAAGTTAATATCAAGTTCAAATCCCACGGAGGGGGGGGATCTATAACTGGGGGTCTAAGTAAAATAGTCCCCTTAAGAAAGGCCTTACAAAGTTTGTGGGACATGATACTGGACTCTGATAGGCCAACGTGAAAATTTGCGATAGCAGCCAATTGGACCCTAATGGTGGCAGACGAGGAGCCTGCTCGAAAAATTTCTGCCAAAAAATCTAAAACATTATGGACAGGGGCTGTAAAGGGGTCTATCTTTCTAGCCTCTGCCCAGAAAGAAAAACGTTTCCACTTACTAGCATAAGTCTTCCTAGTAGAAGATTTGTGTGAAGAAAGTATGATTTCATGCACTGGCTAAGAAATATGTGGAAGCCTGGCTAAGGTTGGAAGTGGAGCAACCAAGCTGTGAGGTTAAGAGTGTGAAGGGATTGGTGCAGCCCACCCGACTGATGGATCAAGAGGTCTGGCACTGGGTCCAGATTCGAGGGCTGCTCCAGCAGGTGATGATGCTGGAATGGAAACCAAATTTGTCGAGGCCAGTAAGGAGCAACGAGTATCATCCTGGTTCCCAAAGTGGTCACTTTCTGAATCAGTTTTGGAATTAAGGGAAAATGAGGGAATGCATAAAGAAGACCCAGGGGCCAATCGTGAACTACAGCGTCTCTGGGGGAATGGCCTGGGAGGGGGAAGAGAGTGAAGAAGTCGCTGCACTTGCTGTTGAAAGGGGTTGCAAAAAGGTCGCAGCAAGTTTGACCCCAACTGTGGAAAATTTTGTCCGCTACTAACTGATTGAGAGACCACTCGCGAGGCATAAGGATTGCTCTGCTTAGCTGTCCGCTATGACATTGGACTTCCCGGGGATTGTGCGTTGCTATCAGAAACCATTGAGAGGAGATCGCCCACTGCCAGAGTCTGAGTGCTTCTTGACATAAGGGATAGGACCTGGTTCCGCCCTGCTTGTTGATGTATGACACTACCGACATATTGTCCGTCTGAACTGCAATAGTCCCAGTAGGTAGAGAGTCCTGAAGAGCTTGCAACGCTAAAAGTACCGCTTCCCATCCCCAAGATGTTTATGTGCAGATGGTACTCTAGGGGTTGCCAAGTGCCCTGGACAGTCCTGTCCTGAATATGCCCTCCCCCCACCCAATCAGGGAGGCATCCGTTGTCACCGTGGAAACCGGAGGAGGAAGGACAAACGGTCTGCCCTGAAAAACTTGAGGGGAGACCATCCACCAAGAAAGGTGGTCTTTGCATGATTGGGTGATTATTATGTTGTGAGACATCGGAAGCTGTTGAAAGGACCATTGGGTAAAAAGCATCCATTGAAGAATCCGCATGTGAAAATGAGCCAGGGGAAGTAATATGATTGCTGCTGCCATGAGACCCAAGGTTTTCAGTACAAATCTGGCCTGAATTCTCTTGCACTGTAGTAATGTTTGAACATGTCGGCAAATGTCTAATACTCTTTCTAATGGAAGTTTTGCTGACAGTTCTTTTGTATTTAATATGGCGCCTATAAAGGTTATAGATTGACAAGGCAACAATGCAGACTTTTCGAAGTTTATAGAGATACCTAGCTCGGAGCAAGTCTGGATGGTATAATCCCTGGCTCGGTTTAGCTGATGCCTGGTGGAAGCAGTTAGCAGCCAGTCATCTAGATATGGAAACACCTGGAATCCTAGCTGTCTCAGGTGAGCTGTAACCACTGCCATGCATTTGGTGAACACCCTGGGGGCTGTGGTGAGACCAAAGGTCATGGCTCTGAACTGATAGTGACTGGCTCCTAGCCGGAAGCGGAGAAACCTCCTGGAGCGTCTGATCATTTTGATATGGTAGTACGCATCCTGAAGGTCTATGGAGCACATCCAGTTGTCTGAACCCAAAAAGGGTAGAATGGACTGAAGTGTGACCATCCGGAACTTTGTTCTTTGAACAGACTTGTTTAACCTGCTGAGATCCAAAATGGGTCTCTAGTCCCTGTTTTTTTTGGTACCAAAAAGAACTTGGAGTAAATCCCGGATCCTTGCTGGTCTGCTGGGACTGGCTGGATGGCTCTTTTTTCTAGCAGTTTTGAAATTTCTAGTACTGCTTGTTCCCTTAGACCAGGTGGAACATCCGGAATGGATCTGTTTGCACGGGGGTGTGGACAAAGGGGATTTTGTAACCCTCGGATATGATGGACTGTACCCATTTGTCTTGTGTGAGGAGTCGCCAGGCTTCTGGGTACAGTGACAATCTTCCCCCGATAGCCTCCGAGGGTGGACAGTCGGGGCAGCCCCTCAGGGGTGCTGAAAGGGTTTGTCAGAGAAAGCTTCCCTGCTACCCTAATTTTGCGGACCCCCTCTGCCCCTCGGGTGGCATCTATTGTTGTTCCCTCCTCTGCCCCTGGAAGGAAACTCGCTACGTGTGTCAGGCATGACACCCTGGGGTTTGCGAAACCACATTTTTCCACTCTTCTGACCTTTAGGGTATGGTCTAGAGGGAGTAGAAAAACGGACTCCCATGGCAGAGAGAGTCTTGCCTTCCTGCTCACACCTGGTAAGGGTATCCTTCACCTGTGGTCCAAACAAAGCTGAACCATCAAAGGGGGTATTGGTGAAGGATGCCTTAAAGGAGTCAGCAAAGTTACATAACCGCATCCAGGCATGTCTTCTCAAAGCCATGCCTGTGCCTGCAGCCCTACTCGCCCCATCAGCTGCATAAGAAATGAGCCGCATGGAGGAGTTGACTATAGAGTTAAGGGTCGCCAGCTGGGAGTTAATCTTTTCCTGAGACCCCGCAGCAGATGGATCCTGAAGGGTATCACCCAGTTCCTTAAGGAGTTCCCTTTGAAGGCGGGTGAAATGGCACAGATAGTTCAGCGACTGCATGGAAAAGGTCACTGAAGAAAACATCCGCTTCCCGTACCTGTCCATTGTCCTAGATTCTTTATTAGGTGGATGGACAGGTACAGAAGGGTCAGCCAACTCCTTCTTAGTGGCTGCTGCAACCACCATGGCATCAACAGGGACACCCTTTGTAAGAAACTGTTTGTCGGACGGGGCTGTAATGAATTTTGTGGGCCTGCGGGGAGTTGGTTCCACTGTGTCCGGGGACGTCCACACCTTCCGAGCCACCACTTCCATGAGCGGGTCGAAAGGCAGAGACACCCAGGAGGTGGAAGGGCGAGAACCAAACACATCCAGGTACACCGACTCATCCTCGGAAGGGTAAAGGGCAGTACAGTTCCCTCTCTGCCTAAGGATCTCAAGGATGTCTGAGAAGGAGACATCCTCAGAGGGGGACCTTGGGGACCCTTCCGAATCCTCCAAGTCGGTGTCTGAGGTGACTGGCTCGGGGGAGTCAACATGCTTCCTCTTACATTTTCTCTTCCAAGGGGGCTCCTCTGAATGATCAGGGGAGGCCTCGGAAGAGGAAGATACACCCAATGGGCCTACCTGGAGCGCCTGTTCTCCACGCTTGGGGTCAGGAGGATGGACAGAGACCGACGCAGGCACCATAGGGGGAGGAGCCAAAGGGGTCGATCGCGGAGCCAACATCAGAGTCAGCATGCTCCTCATGACCTCAAAGGCAGAGAAGAGGGTCCCCGCTCTGAAGAGACGTGAACCCCTCCCGGCACTGAGAGAGACGGCTCCAAGGCCGATGTCGGGGCCGAGCTCACCTGCGCCGAGGCCCCGAGAGGGAGAATGGGGTCGGACAAGGGTCCGATGCCACTCGCCCCCTCAGAGCCGACGAGGGAGTCTTGGTGCCCGGATCCCTCCAAGGACGGAACCATTGCAGAGATCGGAGCCGACGAGGGAGCCGAAAGGTGTGGTATTGGCTCCGACATTCTGACGATTCGAGCCCCAACAAGCTCTGGCTCCGAACACAGTGGTAGAGTCGGAGGAGGAACTGTTGAAGACACAGGGATGCCCACAGTCTGTTGAGAAGGGCTAGTCAACATTTTGGTCAGTGCCTGCGACTTAAGGAGCCTACTGACCACCCTCTCCAAGTCATGATTAGATAGCCTGGAGGACCAAGAGGAATGGGAATCTATGGCTCCACTCCGACTGGAGTAATGGAGACCTGGGAGCCGAACGAACGGACTCTAACGAGGGAGACCTCGAATGCTTTCAGCTCAGAGAAGGCTCCGATAGCAATGTCAGAGCAGACAGAGATCTCGAAGTGTCGGTTCCAGCCGGAACCGACGAGGAGGCAGAAGCTCCGCTTGTCGTCGGCTCTGAACAGGGAACCAACGGTTTGGCGAGCTTTAAGGATTTCCCCGATGAAGGCTTCTGGCTTTAACAAGCCCCTCAAAATGAGCTTATTCCCTATGCTCCAGCAGGACTCTCAGACTGAAGGCATAACAGACCTAACAGGAGTCCTGCAGGTGTAGGGGGCCCAAACAATAAACACAAGAAGTGTGACCATCTGTCATAAACATCTTCTGACAGCACGAGTCACACTTCTTGAAACCTGAGAACTTGGTATCTTTAGACATATTACAGAAGAGATACCAAGGAAAGTTAACTAGTGCTTAAAACAATACACACACACACACACACACACACACACACACACACACACACACACACTAGGTAAAACTAACAGTAACAATACCACTAAAACCACAACAGTTATCACTATATATATATATATATATATATATATATATATATATATATATATATATATATATATATATATTATACAAGATGACTATAAGACTAGAAAAAGGCAGCTAACTAGGCCTAACACTACCCTAAAGGGTGAGGGGGGGTGAAGAAAACTCTAACAACTGAACAAAATAGTTTCTAAGTGGGATCTAAAGGGGTACACAATCTAATTAAACTAATAGGGAAGAATAACTAAATATTACACAATACTGGCAGCAAAAAATACAATAAAGAATTATACGACCTGGAGCCAGTAAAAAATGCAACCTCGTAGCTGAAGTGGCAAACGAGATCTGGATATCTAACGCCTTATCTAATGGATAAGGGGAGGCCTCGAGCCAGTAAATAGCTCTCGAGCTTTAGTAAAAGGCCAAGTCAGAGCCGAGGATCTGCTCTGAACCCATCCAGCAAGAATGAAGGCGAGATAGACAACTTAACATCACCCAATTTCCAAACCTGAATGGCCTCTCAACAGAGTGGGTATGATCCTGTTCTGCCTTGTTTGTTGATATACCATACTACCGACATGTTGTCTGATTGTATTGCAATCGTCCTAAGAGGAAGAATGTTGTGAAGTGCTTGCAATGCCAGGAGCACCACCCTCACCTCTAGAACACTGATATGCAGGTGAGCCTCGTGATCATGCCATGTGCCTTGGACAGTCCTGCCTATATAATGCCCCCCCCACCCTATCTGTGAGGCATCTGTGGTCACAGAGGAATGGGTTGGCGAGGGAAAATGTAGTGCCCGTGATTGGGTTGAATCCACCAAATGAGGTCCTTCTTGCAAGAGTCTGTCAGCAGAATGTGATGAGTTAAGGGTAGTTGTTGAAAGGACCACTTGGATGACAGGAGCCACTGAAGAATATGCATGTGTAGTCTGGCTAGCAGCACTAGTAGTATGGTAGAAGCCATGGTCCTTAGAACCTTCAGGACAGTCTTGGCCTTGACTTTTCGGAGGGGGAAACAACGGTGAATTTGAAGAACCAGATTCTGTGCCCTTTCTCTCAGAAGATGAGTCAACATGACTACTGTGTCTATTTCTGCGCCTATAAAAATCACAAATTGAGAGGGCAATAAGGCAGATTTTTCCCAATTGATAGTAATCCCCAACTGGGCACAAAGTTGAATAGTAATGTCCCTGGTCTGAAGAAGTAGATGCCTGGTGGGTATGGTCAGGAGCCAGTCGTCCAGATACAGAAACACCTGGAATTCTCGACGTCTCAGGTGAGCTGTCACTACTGCCATACACTTGGTGAACACCTTGGAGGCTGTGGTGAGACCAAAGGGCAGAGCACAAAACTGGTAGTGACTGGCTCCCAGCTGGAAGCGTAGATGACTCCTTGATGCCCTGTCCATTTTTATGTGATAGTAGGAGTCTTGGAGGTCTATTGAGCACATCCAACTGTCTTTCCCTACTAATGGGAGTATAGACTGTAGTGTCACCATCTGGAACTTGTCCTTCTTTAAGGATTCTTTTTATTCGCTGAGGTCCAAAATGGGCTTCCAGTCCCCTGTATGTTTTGGCACTAAAAAGAATCTGGAGTAAGTTCCAAATCCTATTTGGTCTGCGGGGATGGTTTGGATGACTCTTTTTGCCAGCAACTTGTTCACCTCCACAGTTGCTTGATCCCTGTGATTGGGTGGAACATCCGGGATCCTCTTGGGAACATAAGGTGGCAGAGAAAAAGCTATGGAATAACCTCTGGTGATAATTCTTTGTACCTATCTGTCTTGAGTGATACTTAGCCAGGTTTCCGGATACAGAGAAATGTGACCCCCGACCGGCTCCAGAGAAGCACAGTCGGGCCCCACATCAGGAGCGCTGGTAGGGCCAGCCCGAACCGAATCACAGCCTCCCTGGTTTTGTGGTCCGCCCTGCCTCTAGGGAAATGTCTACCATTTCCTCCTCCTCCTCTGCCTCTGATGGAGGAGTCACCCTGTGCATCCTGGAAAAACCTCTGGGACTTCTTGAACCACATTTTACCACCTCTCTGACCCTTAGGGTATGGTCTAGAGGGGACGGTAAAACATACTCCCATGGCAGAGAGTGTTTTCTCTTCTTGCTCACACTGGGTGAGTGTGTCCTTTACCTTAGGTCTGAACAATGAAGAACCGCCGAAGGGGGTGTTGGTAAAGGTAGACTTGAACGGTTCCGCAAAATTACACAAGGGCATCCAGGAATGACTCCTTAGGGAAATTCCTGAACCTGCTGCTCTGCTCGCTCCATCGGCTGCATAAGAGATGAGCCTCATGGATGGGTTGACAATACAGTTCAAGGTGGACAACTGGGCAGACACCTTCTCAAGGACTCTCTCAGTGGATGTACCTTGTAGAGTCTCTCCTAACTCCTTAAGGAGATCTCTCTGAAGCCTCGTGAAGTGTGTGAGGTAGTTCAGTGATCTAAGAGTTAATGCCACTGATGAAAAGATATGCTTCCCTTATCTGTCCGTCATTCGAGATTCTTTATTCGGTGGATGGACAGAAGAAGAGGTCTCACTAGGTCCTTCTTAGTGGCTGCCGCCACCACTATGGCATCTACAGGAACACCCTTTGACAAAAATTCCTTCTCCTTGGGAGCTGACAGAAATTTATTTGGTCTCCTGGGGACTGGCTCCATGGCATCCAGAGTATCCCACATCTTCCAACTAATGAGCTCTAACAGTTCATCGAAAGGTGGAGACACCCAAGAGGCTGAAGGCTGAGCCCCAAAAGCCTTCAGGTACACAGACTCCTTATCAGAAGGGGTGACAGTAGGCCAGCTGTACCTCTGCTTAAGGATCTCCAGGATGTCTACAAAGGAGACATCATCAAAGGACGACTTGGGGGACCCGTCTGATTTCCACAAGGTCAGTGTCAGAGGTAAGAGACTCGTCCTGGGAGTCTACATGCTTTCTCTTGCATGTTCTCTTTCGTGGGGGCTCCTCGGAAGGATATTTCAGGGAGGTCTCAGAAGAATGGGGGCCACGAGCCAGTGGCTCCTGAAGTTGTGGGTCTCTGGTGTCCAGAGAGGGAGTAGGTGCTGAGACAGAACTAGGTGCCCTAGGGGGAAGAGTGTTGGTACCCCTGATAGGAGCTGATGATCGGGACAGCACACTCATCATCTCGAATGCCGACCTCTCTGGCTCCGATGACCTCCCCGGCTCCGAGGAGACAGAGGATGCCATTGGCTCCGAGATAGATGTAAGGTCCAAGGTCACCCTAGCTGACGCACCGAGAGGAAGGCTCGGAACCGAAGAGGTTCAGTTCCAGCCGCCACTGTAGGGGCCGACCAGGGACCTTCAGCTCCTGGAAACCACTGATGGCACAGAGTGTGTTGGAGCAGAACACGGCTCCAAAACAACCTCAGGGGGAGCTGAAACTGAGGGTTCCACCAGCGGTACAGACCACTCTAGCTCTGAAAGACCAGCACGGCTCACAGGAGGAATCACAGAAGGGGTAATGGACTCAAGTGGCCCCAGAACCGACTGGGTCAGAGGCAACAACATTTTAGGTAAGGCTGATGACTTAAGGAGTCTCAGCACTACTCTTGCCACATCATCTTCCAATCAGCTCCTGGAAGATCTGGAAGACAGTGAGGGAGAATGGGATCAATGCAATATGGGTAACCTTAATGTAGGGGAGACCAATAAAGGACCCGTAGACCGGCTCCAATGTCTACTATCAGTGGTTGGCTCCGAACTACCTGGTGCCGACACTGTGGCAGCAGTAGTAGTAGTAGTAGAACCCTCGATCGGCTCCGAACTCTGTGGAGCAGTGGAGGCAGCAGGTTTGTCAGATTTGGAAATTTTGAGAGGCGGCTCCGATGCACCAGCCGGCACCAGGGAGGGCCTCTTAGAAGATTTAGATTTCTCCTTTTTAGATCCATGAGACTTAGCAGAGGAGGAAGAGCTAGCCAGATCTTCCTCAAAAGAGGGCTTAAGGAGACCTTTTAATACGAGTTTATTTTTCCTCTCCTGCAATACCCTGACATGAAATGAGTGACAAAAAAGGCATGTTTCCTGTAAGTGGATGGCCCCAAGACAGTATACGCAGTTACTGTGGCCATCCATTATAGACATCTTCTGTGAGCATTTCACATACTTTTTAAAGCCAAATGGCTTATGATCCTTGATCTCCTTGGACATCTCACAGAAGATTGCAATCAGACACAAAGAGAAAAAAGGGAAAGTGGGAGGACTAGGTCCTCTAACTTAAAACGGACCTAGCCCTTAAAGTACCAACAAAGACACAACCACGAGGACTAGGTCCTCTAACATACAGGCCTAGCCCTGGTAGAGAAAGAAAGGAGAAAATCTAGGTCCTCTATCTAAAATGGACCTAGAAGAAGGGTACAAAAGACAATTCAACAGTCTCACACACACACTAGAGAAGAAATACAATGTCTAATACTTCAAATAAGGAGAACAAAGGTCAAAAAACCCCATTCTGAATGCAAATACAAATAAATGCAAATACCAATAAGTGGACAACTCCGCAAGCAAAAGCTATTTATTTTTAATATGAGAGAAACTTATCTAAATATTGAAAAAAAATGCACACATAGTCTAAACTACGCGCAAAGGCACCCACAACCACTAATATCAACAGTATCAGAACTAGGTATATATATCGGCGTCCTTTCTCACCGAAAAGCAAGTTTACACTGCTGATTTAACTGTTATAAGCTTGTTTTTGTGTTTTTTTATTACCTGCACTTAGTTTAAAAGTTTGTTTGTTATATTTAACTGTTGAGGCTGTCCATTCAAGTGTGCTAGCCTGTACATTGAATATACTGTAATTCTCCTGTTGTTTTCCTGAAAAAAAAAAGAAAAATAAAATCCTTGTTTTCTGCCTTTCCTAAACTAGAATAGTCCCTTATACAGGCTTTGCTGTATTCTGGACTTTTGGATAGTTCCTGTGTTGCCCATTTCCTTACTTGGATAGAGGGAAGCTTCTTTGCTCACCAGTGGGAGTGGGGAGCCTTGAGCAGCCTATCTGTCCCTGAAGGAGTGACTTCAGCACAAGAATCTTGTAGTAATTGGCCATTTTGGGCCATTTCTAGCTCTGTGAAGTTCCCTGCATAAAAACCCACTTTAAAGCGGCTTTGCACGATTGTGCGCATAGTGCAACATCGGGCAGCGCCGCTTAATCGGGTTTAAACTATTCCCGGCTCTACAAAGTCTGCTCTTCACTTTTTCCCTTAGAACTGCTCCATCTCTCAAATTAAACACCATATTCTCAATCTAAGGCCATGCACTTGCCCAAATAAGCAATCTTACAATCTAGCACTAATAAACTAAAAGCACTACATCCTCATATACTCTCCAAACTTACCTTGTCCCCTATTGGTCCTTTCTAATTAAGTGATAAAAGAGTTCCCTTTACTACTCTAGCATGTCCAAAGGTCAGTTAATGGTTTCCTCTCCAGTCCAGCTGGTGAATCTGGGAATCTTGAGGCAATGTTACAACTGCTTCATGTACACGGACGACCCTCTCCTCCTCCAAACAGGTTCAAACATATGTGAGAGATGCAACCATATAGCCAAACTGGAGGCTGAGCTCTCTCACCTCAGAACTGGTGAAACCAGTCAGGAGGAGAGGGTAACCTCACACAACAGTAATCCAGTCTCACATAGTCCTACCACAACAGCAAACCAAACACATAAACACACAAAAACATAATCGGAGGCTCTAAATAAAAATCTACCTAAACAGCAGAGACCTCCAAAGCAGACACCCAAGCAAACGCTACCCCACAGCAAAACACGTGCAACACATAGCTCACAAAGTCAGTGTGCCAAACAGACACAGCCCTTAAGGCTGAATAACACACCTTATACAATTGTAATAGGTGATTCTATAGTCAGACACACTGACGTCCCGCTCACCAGGCTAAACAAGGAGAAGGTCACAGTGAGCTGCCTGTCAGGCACTAGGATCCGCCACATAATGCAAGCACTCAGGTCATTCCAAAGCAAGTACAAATATGATTCTGTCATAGTACATGCTGGTGTGAATGGCCTGAGACGTACCTCCCTCAACTACATGAAAAGAGACATAGAGGAACTCTCCGATCATGTAGCCCAGGCCAGTATGACCCTGACCTTGAGCAGCATCTTGCCCTCACCTAGAATGATGCCACAGTATAAAGACAAAATGATTGATTTTAACAACTGGCTAAAATTTTGGTGTCATTCAAAGGGGTCCAGTGCCTGTCAGCCTGGGATGACATGTTTGACAAGCCACGTTGCTTCGCTAGAGACGGCTTGCACCTCTCACCCCTGGACTTTCGGATACTGGCAAAGGCTCTTGCCACCCCCATAGTGCCTTTTTTAGGCAAGGCTCAAAAGATGAACCCACCTCCATAGAAAACACAAAGAACAAGAAACTAAGGGTAATGCTGCTAAACACCAGAAGTCTGAACCTCAAAATGCACGCACTCGAAGCTCTCCTCAGTATGGAGAACACTGATATCTGTGCAGTGACAAAAACCTGGTTCAAGGCTCCAGAGAGCACCCCAGCACTACCAGGTTATACCTCATATCATGCTTTTCGACCCCAAAACTTGGACCAAACCACAAAAGGACGGGGAGTATCCATATTTATCAAGGATACCCACACCTCCAGGTTAGTGGCGTTGCACGAAGCATCAGAAACCATCCATGTGCAACTAACAGTGGGCAAAACTGCTTTTCAGTTTAGAGCATGCTACAGACCACCGTCTCAAAATCAGGAATCCCACTCGGCTTTCCAGAAAACATTGGAGAACAAGAAGATCTCTCCAAACGCCATTATACTGGATGACTTCAACTACCCAAACATAGACTGGGAGCATTACTCAAGCCCCAACACCCTAGCCCAAAGGTTCCTAGAATTTATAAACTCAAATGCCATAGAACAACTAGTCACAACTCCTACAAGAGGGGAAAACATACTTGACTTGATCATCACCAACATGGGGACCCTATGCTCCACACCAGAAGTATAACCCTCATTGGTAAGATCAGACCATAAACTGATTTCACTGGATATCCAAAACCCGACCCCACCCCCAGCCCAGAAAATCACAGTGAAAAACTTCTCAAAAGCGAAGTTCACACTTCTCAAAACCGAGGTGGAATCCTTCAAGGCCCCCGGGCCAGTGGAAACTATGGCCCAAACCACAGAATCCTATATAAACGCATTCTATGGACACCTCCAGGAATGCATGGATCATGCTATCCCAAACAAAACCAAGACCCAATCGTCCAAAGGCAGGCATCCAGTCTGGTAGACCCCAGCCATAAATAAGTTGTAGAACAGAAAGAGGAAGCTACTACATGATAGAGCAAAATCCCTAAAAGGGAAGGCATCTCTGATCAGTACTAGCAAAAAATTACGATCCCTCATAAAATCCTCCAAGGCCAGCTTCGAGAGAAAAATTGCACAGGACACTAAAGACAATCACAAGGCTTTCTTTAGCTATGTTAGGAACCTGGGATGCAACTCCCAGATATGCTCAGAGTTGATTCTAAATAACAAAAAATACACTGAACCCACAGACATTGCCAACATCCTGGCAGACAGGTTCAGTGCAAACTTCTCCCCCCCCAAAAGAGCAAATATCTATCCCAGCAGAGTGCAGCCTCCCTAACATCTCAGAAGCTCAGGTGAAAGCCGCCCTCTCCAAAGCAAAAAACACTGCTTCAATGGGACCAGGTGGTGTCCCGGGTTGCGTCCTACATGATCTCCAAGAAGAACTAAACCCTCACGTCAAACTGCTGTACAATCTCAGCCTCACTACAGGATATGTACCCAAAGAATGGTGTACAGCAACACTGGTCCCACTCCACAAAGGTGGTGCCTCAACAGACCCTGGTAACTATTGCCCCATAAGCCTGACTAGCCTTATCTGCAAGGCCATGGAGAGGATCATCATGGAACTCATAAACAAAAACATTGGGGACCAACAGACACTAGATCCTACCCAATTCGGCTTTGTCAAGGGCAGATCCTGCCTCTTGAACCTGGTCGACTTTTTTGAAACAGTCACCAAGGCCATAGATGAAGGGAAGGTAGTCCAC
This sequence comes from Protopterus annectens, assembly GCF_019279795.1. NCBI lineage: Eukaryota > Metazoa > Chordata > Ceratodontiformes > Protopteridae > Protopterus > Protopterus annectens. Next base: position 564,835,349 of record NC_056739.1, on the reverse strand, counting down.
ACAGCCTATCTGGACCTCGCAAAGGCATTTGACACAATACTCCACTTGGGCATCATAGATAAGCTATCCAGCTTAAATATAAACCCCTATGTCACAAGATGGGTTGCTAACTGGCTCAAAGACAGAACCCACAGAGTCAGAATTGCTGGAGCCATGTCAGACTCGAAACCGGTTACAAGTGGTGTCCCACAAGGCTCTGCTCTGGGACCTCTCTTGTTCGGCATATACTTTTCCAAGGTACAGGCCAACACGGGAGGACTATGGCTGACCAAGTTCGCAGATGACTGCAAACTCGGCGCCATAATTGACTCTCCAGCTGAATGAACATCCTCCAAAAAGGTCTCACAGAGATGGATAACTGGTGCCAGAGCCATGGCCTAAAGCTAAATGCCAAAAAGTGTATAGTCATACCCTTTGGCAAAAACAAAGTGCCCACAAATTACCACATAAGTGGTAACCCATTAAGTATGGAAGAAGTAATAAGGGACCTGGGGACCCAAGTTGATAGTAATCTCTCCTTCGACAACCACATCGCCAAAGTGGTTAGAAAGACCTTCTATATAACCCACCTTATCGCGAAAGGATTCACATCTAGATCAAGTGAGGTAATAGTGGCCCTTTATTCATCCCTCATCAGGCCCATCATAGAATACAATCCCCCTTTTGGGATGGGAGATCGCAGGTTTACCCTGGGGATTACTTCTGTGTCACTACTAAACAGAGGCACAGTAAACTAACTTTAGAAAGGGCACAGCAAACTCAAATCAAAGGGTGGCGAAAGCCAAACACACTCGGGCTAGGCTTATAAATGCCCCAGGGCAGATAGCCTAGTATGAACCTCGATATATATATATATATATATATATATATATATATATATATATATATATATATATAAACAACCCCAGTGAAGAAACAAACTGGCACACAGGATACAAATGAGAATGCTAAGGCCAACGGTCAACTGTTCTCAGAGAAGCTTAACACAGGAAGCAGTCTAGTAAATGCTAACTATCTAACTACAAAAAAGACCCTAACAACAGCTATATAAAGCTATTTAAATATGAAAATAGCAGAATTTATCCAAAAATTTAACAAACTGTGTTAGACTTAGCCACGGCCAAGAAGAAGCACATCTTAACTCATCGACACGGCAAACGAGATCTGGGTATTGTACTGGTGCACCATGGGATACCTACCTAACCATGAGCCAACTAGAAGACTTTGAGCTTGTAAAAAGGCTGAGTCGGAGCCGAGGATTGGCTCTGAACCCATGTGTAAGAATGAAGGTGAGATAGGACTACAGAACATCAAGCCTTTGGCACCATAAGAATCATGCATGCCATCAGTCCATTTAAAATTCCTGAAACAGTATCTGGCAGGGCAGGACCTTGGTGTCCCATACACCTTGCATTCTTGTCTCCCTTTGAAACTGTGCCCTAAGCAAAGTCTGATCTATCAATGATCAACTGCTTTGGAGCAGAGAGGAGAAGGAGGAGACGACACAGACTTATGGATATTTGCTATCTCCACCAAGTGATTTCTCTTCTGACAATCCCCAGCAGTGGGATTTAAAAAGACAAAGGTGTTGGTGCTGAGACCAAAGAGACTTTAGATACCACTGTATCTTTCTCATGTGGAGTCTTGCCAGGGGTATCATGAGAATACTAGATGCCATGAGACTCCAAATCCTGAGGTATTCACTCATAGTGACCAAAGTCTGAGTGGAAAACCTTAGAAAAAGATCTAGCTACATATATATTTTTCCTGTAGAAGAAAAGCTCTCTGAAGCGATGTCCCTAGCGGACACCCTAGGAACACTGTGTGAAGAAATCAAAAACACTTTTGTATGTTCTCTTGGAATCCCAGCTTGTATAAGAGATCTCTGATCCAATGAAGGATTCCTGACACTTTGCAAAAGACTCTGCAAAGATAACCAAGTCATCTCAATATAGAAAAATGTAGATACCCTATAGCCTACATTGAGCTATAGCTGGATCTAGACACTTTCTGAACACTCTTGGTGCAGGGGATAGTCCAAAGGGTAAGGCAGACGACCAATAATGTCACCCAGACAAACAAAACTTTAACAGGTTAATACGTTCTTAAGTAAGTACTAGGCTAGCTGCCCTTGTGGGCCATTTTCAGCCTAGTCAGTTTCCCTTTTTATGCTTTAAATAACCTGTCAAATTTGGTTGTAGATTGGCCTTACCCATCTCAAAGTCAATAATTATATAGTCCCCTTAATAAAAATAACTGGGATCATACTATAGATAATTTAGATCTATATAGATGATTGAAGCTTTAGGTAATCGAATACCTAAAGCTCGACATCTAAACAGCAAAAGATGTAAACTGTGAATGGCCACTTTCACAAATTTTTTCATAGGGAAAAAATTCTCTTGGCCAGACAAAAAAAAACTTTCAAACCCGAATCGACAAGGGGGGGGGCTTTGCGCCCCCACACCCCTCTAACTAAATATACCAACTCTGAAATTGCTCTACAGTGGAGAAAGGGGCAGATTCCCGATAATGGCCAAGCAAATTTTTTTCCCTATGAAAAAATTTGCAGAAGTGGCTGTTCGCAGTTTACAGCTTTCACTGTTTAGGTGCCAAGCTTTAGGTATTCGATTGCCTAAAGCTTCGACTATATGATATAGACCCAATAATTTCAGATGCCCCATGCATGGAATAAAGCATTTAAGAGATTTCTACCATTAGTAGTACAAGGCCTGTTCTAGGGTAAAACTTCTGTTTCACATCCATAGATCTTAGTACTTGAAAATGGACAGGAATGAACTTTGTTTTATGTGGATGGGGAGTCTACTCCACAGAAGCAGTATCCTCTGCAAAATACACCTTTCCCTCAGAACAATTCTGTTGATAATGCAGAAGAAGTTTAGATCTTTAGATTGAGTATTTCTGATGACATCTGACTTGCTCAAATGTAGGAAATTCATCAGTAATGGATCAGAGGATGCCTTGTATGCCAGACACAGGCCCCTTCTTACAAATCTGTAGGATATTGAGTATTGTGACAGGGCTTTGAGTCGGTTCATGTAAGACATGTTGTTTAGGGCTTGTACCCTTTTAGTACAGTATCTTTGTGAGCATTCCAGCTGTTGCATGTGTCTGGACAAATACATGCCAAAGGTTATATTTAATGATTGGCCTAATAATGGCTGAGTAAAGGGGAACAATGACACCCATGGATCTAGACACAATCCCTTTGTTTATAAGTTGTGTAATATAGAATGACTTTCATACAACAAAAAAAATAAATAAACAAAGTCACTGGAACCACAACAAGCTTTATTTATAATACAAACACAGGTTAAAACATTTGCCCTAGAGGCTTCTTCATGCGTTAAAGACTAAGAACAAGTTTAAAATAGCTTACATACTTAAAAACAGTTACATGACATATTAATTACGTAAATTAAATGCAATTATGCTTATTTTTCAGCAAAGGTTTTAAAGGGACAATGTCAGTGAGGCCTGGTAATATATGAGCTTTAAGCCTAATTATCCACTTCATTTCTGCTAGTTCAGTTTTCAGTGTAACATCACCACCTCATATTTCTGCTATGTATACTTCCAGTATGGCAAATTTAAACATATGGGAATCACCATTTTCTGAAATAAGTTTATATAAAGCATTCATATTCTTCTTAGTATTTATGTCTGAAACATGGCTACAAATACGTTCTTTCAATTTCTGACTGTTTTTCCCTATATAGTATGAGACACATGTTATACATATTGCCACATATACAAGGTGCCAATGTCAAGAAATTATTCTGACCGGCACAACATTCTTTTCATTGGTTTTCGGCATAGGGGATATTTCGTTTGTATCTGTTGCAAGCGATCCTATGTATCCTGCATTATTAGCTGATATTTGAATGTCTTGAGCTGCTTTTGTTTTTGAGTTTGAGCCACCTCATTGTTTTGATTCACTCACATAGTTTTATGTCATTTGCATTCTTGTTTTGGAGTGAATCATTCATCCGCTGGACTGCATTTTTGCTTCTGTTCATCTTTTTGGTTACTGGGTCTGAATGGAACAATGGCAGAAGGTGGTGTTTATGACCTTGAATTAGATTACGTTCTATCTAATATTACAGTTACAGTTGCTGGGAGACTGTCTGAATGTTTAAACAGTTGCAACAACCCATTACTGGATGGTAAGAGGGAGTTTGAAAGTAAGAGACTGGATAAGAAAGGTACTGACTTTGTTAAGCTCTTGAATGATGTGCATTCCATTGAGAATGATATGTATAGACTTAAAAGGCTACAGACTCAGTGCTATCACCTATAGGCATGTTTGGAGTACTGAGTTATACCTCATGGACTTAGGGTGCTCAAAATGCTGACCTCTGGTGATAAGTTTCCCCAATTGTTAGCCAGGTGGTAGAAGTTGAACTTGAAACTCAGTTTTAATTATCTATGCTTATTGAGTTCACTACGTTGGAAGAGGCACTTTTTATTGTAAAGATCACTGCAGCTCAGCATACATTGTACGAGCAGTTCCCTAATGACATAGTTGACACTAAAATGAGTGCCTTGACTGACTCTGTGACTTTGTTTGAGAGACGTTTGCTCCAGAGTAAATTTATAAAGTTGGAGAGAGAGATACGAATGATTTTAAACAGGGGCGTATCTTTGTGTGGCAGAGGGCAAATGATCGGGATGAGAACGCAGTTCACCATGCAGCCCCTGTTTTATGTACTACTTCAGTTAGCCCACCAGCAGTTAATAATTCAGTTACTACAGCTGTTGAAGGCAACTGTGACTTATCTAGTAAATCAGACAGTAATGTTAGAACTGCAGAGACGGAGTTTGTTGCATGGAGATGGGTACAAGGTGCAAGGATAATGTACCACCAACAGTAGATGTCACTGCTGCCAGGTCAATACCGTGGAGAGAAGCAGCTGAATTTCCTTTCTCTTCTGTAACTGCTGGTGACGAACAACAAGGTTTTTCATTGGAAGAGCAAAGTTTCCAGGTTTTTCCAATAACTTTGGTCAAAAATGGAAGCCTAGGAGTGAGGTCACCCAAAGAACAGTCACAAACCTAAGGAATAACAAAAAGGAAGTATCAACAAGACCTGAAAGAAGTACAAACACTGAAAAAGATTTGGCAGAGCAAGGTAAATCCATAGTCTGAAATATTTCTTCCAGACAACTTAGCTGTACTGAACAAGCGTTATTAGTGAAATGGTTATCTTTCATACTTACCGAAGTAGAAATAACTTATGCAATTATTGATTTGAAAATGTTCACTAGGGGTGTTACTTTGAAAATACATTTTAATGTCCTCAATAATAACAATACTATCAGATGTTTTAAAAAACGTAGTACTTTCTTCCCATTGAATCATACTGTTGTAGAGAAGTTTTTTAAATTGTGTGACTCAGAATTACATGTTGCATTTAATAAGAAAGGCAAGAGAAAGATGAATATGAATGCCGAAGAATGGAAAGCTTTAAAGCTTTTACAGAAAGATGACTCTATAGTTATAAAACCTGCAGATAAATGGGGTCCAGTAGTTGTTATGGACTGACAATTTTACATTACTCTATGACTAGGATATTAAATGACAGTAGGATTTATGAAAAATTGACAAAAGTTTTATTCAGACAATAGCATCAAGACTCTATAATGTTTTATATGATTGTTTAATGAGTGGAAGTATTTCTCACGACATGTTTGAATATTTTTTAGTTGATGCCCCTATTATTCCAGTTATACATGATTTACCAAAAATAGATAAAGGTTCAATGTTACCACCCTTCAGACCTATAGTTTCAGGAAGAGGGTGGTACAGGGAACCATTATCTGTTAACGTGGAAAAATCTTTAAGAAACATAGTGGACAAGAATGTGTTTATTCTTAAAGATTCAAGGAATTTCAATGATTTATATGCGTTTTTACATGAGAGAATGGAAGGATTGGAAACCTTGTATTTAGTTACTTTGGATGTAGGTTCTTTGTTTACTATGATACCTAACATGGGTGGGATTGGCATGTTGAAAATGTATTTGTTAGACTATAGTACACTGAAGCAAGCTACTGTAGACTTTGTTTATTGATGGGAAATTATATTGGAGAATAATGTGTTTTTATTTGATCAGCAACTATATTTGCAAAAAGAAGGTGTCGCCATGGGCACACCTACTGCAAACAGTTATGCTAATTTAGTTTTGGCCAAATGGGAGCATGATACATTTCTAGGATCCTTTGACTGGAAGCAAGTTCTCTTTTATAGACGGTTTGTCAATGACTTGTTTCTGCTTTGGGAAGGCTCTCAAAATGAGCTAACCATGTTTTTTGAATATCTTGATACTAGCACTCCATTTCTTAGATTTGATATAAATGCTTCTTATGAAGAGATCAATTTTTTAGATGCGAAAGTCTACAGGAAGTTAGATGAGACTGTGTCTATAACCATCCAAAGGAAAGATTGCCATAGGAATAATTTATTACACAGGAGAAGCATGCATCCTTGTCATGTTTTTAGGAATGTAGTTAGGGGACAAGGTTATAGGATGTCAAGACTTAATCCTGACGATAGGAAGTTTGAAGTAGATTTAGTGGACCTCAAATGGAGGTTGAAAGAAAGAGGTTATAGAGAGCATGATATTCAAATTTCTTTGTCTGATATTCATAATGCTAGATCCACTGTGGCAAAGCCATACTTCTCCCATGGTATAAGATCGAATGTAAATTGCATCCAATCTAAATATGATTTTTTACAAGTTACCTTATTCTTTGGTAGTAATGTTAACACTATAATAGAGGTTGTTAAGAAGTACTGGGCAATTTTAACCAGTGATTGTAATGTTAAGAAGGTTGTAGGTGACATACCTAGTTTTTCTTTTAAGAATAAAAAGAATTTAAAACATATGTTATGTTATCCTAGAAAAACTATGGAACAACCACAAAGTGAAACAACACCTGCTACTCTTACATGTAAGAAATGTAATTATTGTGAGTTTATTAATTCATCAGGACAGTTTGAACATCCAGATATGAAGAAGAGGTTTGTATTTAATGTCAAAGCTTATTGTGGCACTACTGATGTAGTTTATTTAGCTAAATAAAATGAGGCACCTCCAAGAAACAAACACCTCACTGTAGAGAATAAATCCAAAAAGCAGTTCAAATAGAACACAGAAACAGCAGAACAGACCAAGGTTGAGTATAACCATAAAAACGCAGTAATCAGATTTATAAAAATGAAGAACTGTTTAATAAACAAAAATAGAAGACATAAACAGCTAAGCACTTTTACCAACAAGGCTCCTTCAGACTATACATAAAGGCTCCTTCAAACCATACACAGAGTAAAAACAGCCAGCTTAAGAACTATCTTGCCCAAGTGCAATTATACAATCAAAGAATCAAAGCTGCTTGGGACCATTTAAAGTGCTAACAACTAAAAATAATATATCACATCATAAAAAATATATGTGTAAACATATATAAAATAAATTAAAAATATATATACTGATTACTTAATGCTCAGAGCTCTAGATTTAAGAACAGGTTTTAAGGAGACTTTGTCATTAAGACCAAGTCCCCAATCTGCTCTAAGCCTAATTAATAATCCATCTAGTCTCTCTCCCCTCAGTATAATTCCTAACATCTCCATAACAGGGATTGGGTTTAATCACCTCAATGACTAAAAATTTAAAGGTATGCTCAGAACCTGCTTGTAGAGCATGTTTAGACAGAGCATTATTACCTGATTTAACTCTGATATGATATGTGCTCCCTTATTCTGTCTTTAAACATTCTGTTGGTTTTACAAACACAATTTGACCAACAGGATACACAGTAAGCTAGGTATACATGTTCTGTCTGACAGGTGGCTACTGCATTAAATTTATATTTATATTTAGTCATAGGATGTACAAAACATCCACTGCTGTCTATATACCCGCAATAATTACAGCAGTTACAAAGAGTAGTGCAACAAATAGTATCCATAGTCACTGTATTGGTGGAATCCTTAGGATAGCATAGCATCCTTCTCAAATTCAGTTTATTCTTATAAAGAAAACCGGGAGTGTCCCCTACAATCTGTTTGACGTCAGGGTTAACAGTTAGGATACCCCAATTCCTATTAATAATTCCTCTGATCTCATCAGCATCCTGTGTATAAAACAATGGGACTTTAACCTGATGGCTTAATTCCTTCCTCACATAAATGGATGCATCCATCTCATAGTCAGAAAAATATGGACATTCTACATCTGTCCTCAACATAGGTATTCCATCTATCCATTTACGGATTTCAGAGTTGTTATAGCCTCTTGCTAACAGCCTTTCTTCTAGGCTTAATAATTCAGGTTGAAATACCTCCTCAGAGGCATTCAACCTTGACGCACACATAGCCTGACCCCTTATGACATTCCTAAAAACACAATTGGGGTGCATACTATGTCTGTGCAAAAGGGTATTCTTTTAGCAGGTCTTCCTATGCACACCAGTGTTAACCATCCCATTTTCCAACATCTCTATTAGGACATCAAGATATACTATTCTGGTCTCAGAGGATATAATAGTAAACTTTAAAAAAGTAGTCAAGCCATTCAATTCTTGAAAGAACAAGTCCAACTGTTGTGGACTTCCTGTCCAAATAAAGAACATGCCGTCTACAAAACATCTATAAAGCAGTATAAATGCAACAAAATCATGTAATTTAAATAAGAAATCTTCCTCCTAGGTGGCCATAAACATGTTGGCGTAGCTAATGGAGCATGAAGTGCCCATAGCTACGCCATCTTTTTGTATGTAAACCTGATCATCAAAAACAAAAATATCGTTCTCTAAATAAAAAATATTGTTCTCTAAGGCAATCTCTAATAGAGAGCACAGCAGGTCAATAAAGTATTTAGTATATTCACCATGTTTTAAAAGATACCTATGGATACATTCAATTCCTTTTGCATTCGGTATAACTGTAAACAGTGAATGTATGTCTAAGTTAACAAATAAAAACATTGCTTCAGCAGGTAGATGCTTGCTGAAACTATAGACACTGTATTTTTGTATGAGAAAAGGTTACTGGAACAGGAAAAATGTAAGACTGAGGGAGATTCCAGTGAATTTAAGAATGGTCACATTTTTACCTGGCCTAGGAATGATTCTGTGCAAAGAGGAACTGTTCAAAAGATTAATAGCGTCTCATTGAATGTTGCTAATGTTGCTAGTATTGGCCTGAATAGGCATGCTGATGCAATAACTGATAAACATGATCTACAAACTGCACCTTCTACCGGTGCTGACCAAGGGTTGGGGAATGTTACATCTGATACTGCTTGCTCTGAAGTTTTATGTAGTAGTACTTCAGATGGTAATGAATCTAATAAGACAGAGTCTACAGTTCTTGTGCATTCACTGGGACCTGATGTAAGATGGAAGGTCCTCATGTTTAATACTGTTGTCCCAAATGGTGATCTACCAAGTTCTGTTGAATAATTGTATTACGCCCCTTTTCTCTTTATCCATCAACGGAGATTACAGGGGAGGCAGGACTCTCTCTATGAGCAGAGGGCGACAGAAACAGAAGTTGTCCCCAGAGAGGTAATCAGGACAGACAATCAAGAAAATGTGGGCTAGATGGGGACACATTAGTGTGGAATATTTTTAAACGTGCCCTAACTCCTGATGAGACTGAAGTCCTACAGGAAGGCCTGTCATTTATTCCCACTCAAACTAGTGAATTAAATGAGACTACTTTGAATGTTAGAGTTTTTACAAGAAATGTAATGTTGAAGATGGAATTTAGAAATTCACCCACTAATATTTATTGTTTTAAGAAACCAGTGTGTATATGCCTAACTCTCATCCTTTGGTTGATGCTTTCATTAAATTAGTTGAGGATGACCTACATAAATTAGAATCTGGTAGAAAATGTATGTCACAAAATAGGAATGTTAAACGGTTTAACTTTAGTATGAAATAAAGGGCAGCATTGTCAACCTACGAAGTGACACTGATATTGTAATCAGACCAGCTGACAAAGGTGGACCCACTGTTATCATGGATAAATTATATTATTTTTCTACTATGAAGTCGATGTTAAATGATGTTAAATTTTATTTATGTATTAACATGGCACAAGCTAGTGTTTTGGTTCAAAGGATAAACTCTATGTTTGAGGACTTGTTTAAGAGTGAACTGATTACTAGGGATATGTACTGTTTTTTTTAAGGTTGATGACCCCCTTATACCCCCCATCCAAGGTTTACCTGAGATACATAAGGATGGTGCCCACCCACCGATGAGACCAACAGTAGCTGGTCAAGGTTGGTGCACCAAAGCCCTGTCATTATTCGTAGAGATTTTTTCAAGATAAGTTATTGACAGGAATGTTTATATCCTTAAGGACTCTAAACAATTCTTTTTAGATTTGTATAGTTTCACCAAGCATCTACCTGCTGAAGCAATGTTTTTCTTTGTTACCTTAGGCATACAATCACTGTTTACGGTTATACCGAACACAGAAAGGGTTGAATGTAGCCATAGGTATCTGTTGAAAGATGATGAATATGCTGAATCCTTTATTGACCTGCTGTGCTCACTATTAGAGGTTGTTTTAGAGAACAATATTTTCGTTTTTGATGATCAGGTTTACATACAAAAAGATGATGTAGCTATGGGCACTTCGTGTGCCAGTAGCTACGTCAACATGTTTATTGCTACCTGGGAGGAATATTTTTTTTTATTTAAATGACATGATTTTGTTGCATTTATAACATTTTATAGATGTTTTGTGGACAACCTGTTCTTTATTTGGACAGGAAGTCCACAACAGTTAGACTTGTTCTTTCAAGAATTGAATGGCTTGACTACTTTTTTAAAGTTTACTATTAAAGCCTCCAAGATCAGAATAGCATATCTTGATGTCCTAATAGAGAGGTTGGAAAATGGGATGGTTAACACTGGAGTGCATAGGAAGACCTGCTACAGGAATACCCTTTTGCACAGACATAGTATGCACCCCAATTACGTTTTTAGGAATGTCAGAAGGGGTCAGGCTACGCATGTGTCAAGGTTGAATGCCTCTGAGGAGGGATTTCAATTTGAATTATTAAGCTTAGAAGAAAGGCTGTTAGCTAAAGGCTATAACAACTCTGAAATCTGTAAAGGGATGGATAGAATACCTATGTTGAGGACAGATGTAGCATGTCCAAATTTTTCTGACTATGAGATGGATGCATCCAGTAATGTGAGGAAGGAATTAAGCCATCAGGTTAAGGTCCCATTGTTTTATACACAGGATGCTGATGAGATCAGAGGAATTATTAATAGGAATTGGGGTATCCTAACTGTTGACCCTGACATCAAACAGACTGCAGGGGAGACTCCCAGTTTTGTTTATAAGAATAAACTGAATTTGAGAAGGATGCTATGCTATCCTAAGGGTTCCACCAATACAGTGACTATGGATACTGTTTGTTGCACTACCCCTTGTAACTGTTGTAATTATTGTGGGTATACAGACAGCAGTGGATGTTTTGTACGTCCTATGACTAAACATAAGTATAAATTTAATGCAGTAGCCACTTGTCAGACAGAACATGTTGTATACCTAGCTTACTGTGTATCCTGTTGGTCATATTGTGTTGGTAAAACCAACAGAATGTTTAAAGACAGAATAAGGGAGCACTTATATCATATCAGAGTTAAATCAGGTAATAATGCTCTGTATAAATATGCTCTACAAGCAGGTTGTGAGCATACCTTTAAATTTTCAGTCATTGAGGTGATTAAACCCAATCTCCGTGGTGGAGATGTTAGGAATTATACTGAGGGGAGAGAGACTAGATGGATTATTAGGCTTAGAGCAGATCGGGTCTTGGTCTTAATGACAAAGTCCCCTTAAAACCTGTTCTTAAATCTAGGGCTCTGAGCATTAAATAATCAGTATATATATATCTATATATATATATATATATATATATATATATATATATATTTTTTTTATGTTTACACGTATATTTGTTATAATGTGATATATTATTTTTAGTTGTTAGCACTTTAAATGGTCCAAAGCAGCTTTGGTTCTTTGATTGTTTAATTGCACTTGGGCAAGAAAGTTCTTAAGCTGGCTCTGTGTATGGTCTGAAGAAGCCTTGCTGGTGAAAGCGCTTACCTGTTTATGTCTTCAGTTTTTGCTTATTAACAGTTCTACATTTTTATACATCTGATTACTGCGTTTTTATGGTTATACTCAACCTTTATCTGCTCTGCTGTTTCTGTGTTCTATTTGGACTGCTTTTTAGTTTATTTAGCTGTTTGTTCTTGCATGTCATTCTATGTAGGGAAAATGAATAGGCAATTTAAGGACAGAATAAGGGAATATCTTTATGATATAAAAAAAGAGCATTTTGACAAATGTCCTAGTGTGGCATGTTTCTATATATGGTCATTCACATACATTTAAGTTTTGGTTATGGACAGGGTTGTACCTAGTATACAAGGGGGAGATGTAGAGAATATTACTGAAGTGCTGGAAGCCAAATGGATTATTATATTTAAGGCAGACACAGGAAAGGGCCTTAATGATAAGTTTCCAATGAAACTATACTTAAAGCAAGACCTGTATGTAAGTAAGAATGGTTTGATTGTTGATGAATGTGTATATTCACCTTTGGGTACGCAACTTTAAGATGGCCTGTTATGCTAACGACATGATTGATGTTTTTTACCTACTGTTCATCTGTTGGTCGGAATTTTAGTATTTCCCCGGGATTCATGAAGCTCGGCGCAAGGCCGGCGGTAGGCTTGCGCTGACAGTGCGGCGTGAAGATGGTGCAATAGCGCCAAATGCATAATAATGAAGGTGCACTGCCGCCACAGCCAAGTGCACAGGAAAGGAGCGCAAATGCATAGGGCATGTCGAAGTGCCGCGTGGAGGTGTGGAAATGCCAGCTGTCGATGTGCAACCTAAAATGCTTGCATATAACAAGTTGCAAGATAGTAATCACATCTCTCAGTGTCCGTGGATACTGAAACGTATGCAAAGCATGCAAGAAAGTTCCTGGGAACACAAAATGAAGAAGCAAACACAAATGCACGGTAGGGAATAACGGGTCCCTATCCCGCGAACAAATGACATGGAAAACCGTGTGCCCGTAGTCCAACGCAGTGTAGATAGCTATACCAAGTGGAAGTGAAACGCATCATATGTTAGCGAGCCGCCAGTAGGTACATCCAGCCCAATGGTTAGGGTCACCAGCTGACCCATAATGTGAGGGAGGGTACACAGCTGGGCAGATGTGTCCATAACAAAATACACGATAAATGTACATATCTAGTGACCGTATGTCCGAATCATATCCCACAAGGCATGTAATAGTCACATACAAAAGGTATGTCCGTATTTCACATACCAAATGTGACAGGAAATAGAATAAGCATGTAAACGAAACAGAAGGAGCATATAAACAGCTACAACAATAAGGAAACATGTAGTCTGAAAGGAACAGTATTATCCGTACTGTCGACTGTGGGGACGTGCTGTCCAGTACAATCGGATATGTATACGGAATATATCCCATCCTGGACATAGGAAAAGGAGACATCCTACCAATGATTAGAACAGTCAGCCAAAATCCGCAAATCAGCAGTACAAGCCGAACTAGTCAGGATGTGTCACAGTTGAACGGGTAGTACCAGGGTATACCAACCATGTAATGAAAGTTAAGTATGGGTATGTACCTATATGCGTGAGGTATAGCATGTGGAAAGCAAACATGGCAGGGTAGTCCACACAACCATACAGGTACCTGACATATGTAGGGTATTCAATGTGTTACTCTGGCCATGTCATGGGCCAACAACCAAAGCAGTGATGTATGGGGTGTGAGGAATATGTGTGTGTGGGGGGATGGGTAATGGTACAATCCTCCAAGGTGATACTGTGTCGTATGCAGAATAGGTGAACCAGAGGTGTATGAGGGAGCAGCAGGTGAAGCAGAAAGAAACACAAAAACATGTATAAACAGCTGCAATACAACCAGATGGGCCATACTGTAGAACACAATCCCACAAACATATGAATATTGAAATGTGTGATACAAATGTATAGACATGTCACCGGCACATACCCACAGATTGGTCCTGATGGAACTGGCCATAATAAATGCAACACACCTGGATGCATAATGGACTACCCAGCATCCCCTCCACATCACACAACCCGCTCCCTTACCTGAACGTCCACCAAATCCAGCCATACTTGGCCTACTGGTTTGGTGCAGCCACATCTACACATAGTGACCACTATGCATATGTAGTAGGTAGTGTCACCCTAGGCAGTTGCAGGATTGCACACAATGTATCCCTTGCATGTAAAACCCCCAGCACATTTTCATAACGCCATAAGAATGTTCGGTATATAGCTTGTTTTGGTCTTGTTAAATTTTTGGGATATCCCTCATGGGATAAGTAACCTATGTAAACATTAGAATGGAAGACACGAAGTCCAGTCCTGTAGATATCTGGACACAAGTTGGAATGTGCATTAGTCATGCACAACACTGTCCAGCCCTAACTGGTCATGCATAACCTACTACCCAGGATCAAACACCTGCCTATGTGATGCACGTGTCCCGACACGAATAAGCGAGAGAATATATTGCACACATTCACATAGTGGCACATGGTATAAATGTGATGAAGGCACTGACAAACAGGATACTCCTGATCCACTGTGCAAGAGACAATTAATGTGTGTGTAGGTGTGACCTGACCAACAATGGTACAATGCCAAATGTCTTGTGACCATAGGAAATAACTATGCACCATACTGCATGTAACAGTTGCCTAAAGCGGTCATGTCAGGACAGAATAAACGTAATTTGTACAAGAAACAGGCAAACAACAAAAGTGCCAAAGGTATAAGGCTCACAGCTAGGAAACAAATGAATGTTCTAAACCTGGACTGACCATGGCTATGTGTTGGCCCAAACAATCTGGTGTCCGCAGTAGGGTTATCATCTGTCCCACTTTGTGAGGGACAGTCCATCACTGGACAGTTGTGTCCTGACAAAAGACATTTCAAATGGCAAATGTCCTGGGATTGTGGGACATAATTATGTTCCATATGTTATGTAATAGTAGCAGAAAATAATTATTGCAGTATCTACAATACCTAAATGTTACAAAAAACAGAATAAGCAACCAAACCGCTACAACAATAGGCTTTTATGTAGGCAAATAAGTAAAGTTCTATCTGTTGTACTGACCGTGGGTATGTGTCAGCTTGTAAAATCTGATGTGTGTTCTGAAAATGTCCCATCTTGGCCATTTGAAAAGGTGCCAACCCTAGTCACCAGAATACAGCACAACCTGTACATATGACAATGTCAATGATACCAATGGTTGGAGCATTCGCACAATAACTGGCCAGACCCTTAAAAACTCACAAAGCCAGTGACCTTTGTGGGAAAGGTGTTGAATGAGAATGACTACTTACAACAATGAAGAGTAATAGACGCATTTAACTGAAGAAAATTAGTAGTATTACGAATCTGTCAACACGTTCCAAGTTAATAGTACTAATATGGTTGAAGTGTCCATGACTGACCATGAGTTGTCATAACCTTGTCCCTGTCACTGCAGACACGAGTCCCCGAGTATCAGAGAGGTCTGTACACAGAAGTACACCAACCAATTGTCCCATCTGTTGACAAGACTATTGCATACCTGTAGTGAATTCATAACAGATGTCCAGAATAATATTCATTGTATGTATAAATGAAAGAAATAGTCAAATGGGAAGGGAAACCAACCCCCCCAACATGCATTATGTAGTGGAACCACTCCACACCCTAAATTATGTAGCGCCGACCCAATAATGTGGTCAGAGGTGCCCAAACACCTGCTTCTGTAAACACAGGTAGAATGTTAAACTCTGGACTAACTCTGTCCATGTGCTACGTCTGATCTTTAAACAGCGCCAGGGCAGTGCAAGTCACCAGTCGGCCGAGCCCAAACCCGGACCAGCACTTGAAAACTCTGACAATTAAACACGCGTATGTGTGAGGACTATAAGTGTAGGAGTTATGAATATCCTTTGAGTGAGTAGACTTGCAGCACAGGTCCAGAGCAGTAAGAAACAGGGAATGTCCTAATTGTAGTACTGCGGTTTTCCCAGCAGGAGAATGGATGCCTGCTGTGTAAGTGAAGTGGTGAGGCGTATGTCAGAGTAGCTATGAACCATGGGTATACATATAAATGAGCCAGAACACCATTAGTGTAGTGGTTAGAGCATCCGCCCAATGTAAAGGCATTCTCGGTCCAATAATGACTATAGCACATATTAATTGTGTAATGAATGCCTCTGTGCTGTAAAGCCAACATTTATACATGTAAAGGTGACCACGTTCGCATGGCTCCGTTAACCAGATTCCATCAAAGTGGTACTGTCATAAGGAATAAGGCACATGTAATCCTAAAGACGTGCTTGTAAACATATGTAACTCAGAATAAGTAGATGCAAGTAGGCCTGCGCAGGTGTATGCAGCTATTAGCATAGCAAATGTATGTTGTCTTCTACAGCTGTGACTTTCATATATATATATATATATATATATATATATATATATATATATATATATATATATATATATATATATATATATAGTTAGATAGATGTGTGTATAGATAAATATCCACAGACATAACAGAAATATGCAATTATATATCTACATATTTATCAATATATACACATATATATAAATATATATATATATATATATATATATATATATATATATATATATATATATATATACATATATATGTATATCTATATATATATATATATATATATATATATATATATATATATATATATATATATATATATATATATATATATATATATATATATATATATATATATATATATATATATATATATATATATATATATATATATATATATATATATATATATATATATATATATATATATATAGATATATATATAGATATGTTAGGAACGCTGACAGATGAAAGCAAACCTAAGGGTTGTGAAGGGAATCCAGAGCAAGTTAGGAATTATGAAGTGCTTGCAGCGTATGTCACATAAAGCTGCACAAGTGTGAGCAGAGCACTGCTCTCCACACCAGAGGCAGGGCTATACCTGTGGCCATAACATTGCTGAAGTGCTACGTCAATACTGCAAACAGACGGAATGTAGGACATGTTGCAGCCACCTGCACTTGTAACCCGCAAATCGCTCGTACTCCATAACACCAGGAAAGGCACGTATGTGCAAATATGAATGGATGGTGAGCCTGTGAATACACAAGGTGGTACAAAATGTGTGTAGTGCCCCAACGCTCATGAGAGGGAAATGTGTAAAGGTGTGTCATGGCTGCAATATCAGGTGTATAATGGCTGTTATGCGGGGAAACTCAACACGGGTGTGCAGAAGAAACTATGGATATGCGAGTATGGACACAGGAATGATAGGGTATGTTGCGCCAGGTGCAATGGAGCGGCCCGTGGAGGTCAGCTAGTATGTAGGTGCGATTCACAGATAGAGCGTCATTTACGTGGAGACATGCGTGAATGGGCGTACTGTTGTCGGACGTTGTGCGTCAGATCTGGCAGCCCGGCATGTAAAACCTATATGCCACCCATGAGCGGAGCGGAGTTCTGCTGTGACAACCCCAAACTGGGAAAAGCAGAAAGACACAACTACATGAAGACAACAATTTGTCGATGTACAGTCACAGTAACACAAACACACATCCTATCAACAGTAATAATATGAATGTGTACAGAAACAAACAGGAAAAATAGAATGCGCATACGAGGAATATGTCGAATGACACTATCACAACCCAGTTAGCAGCGGCACCCCAGACATGAAAAATGAGCGAAATCTGTCCGCTGCATAACGTGCAATATACTGAGCACAAGTTCACCGGAGTAAAGTGTCGGTGTCAGAATGACTAAGGCAATAGTATGCTGGTGAAGCGGGGATAAAACCAATACGCATGTGTAAGTGTCCATGTCCGGGAAATGTATAGGTTAGCGGACACACAGATGTATATATAGATAAAAACGTATATATACACATAGCCATATTAATTTACATACACATATATATCCATACGGATATATATATATATATATATATATATATATACACTCACACACACACACACAAGGATATACTACAGATATATATAGATAGATATATATATACACAAACAACAGGTAGTGATATATACACATACACACAAAACAAACTATATGTCAGTGTAGATATACACATTCACATAAAAAGGTTACTTCACAGCAATTAGGGGTAACATATTTACAGCCCGGGCATTTGTGACTGGGAGGTCCAATAAAGAAACGTTGTACCCCCCACATCGCCCAGCTAGGCCGGACAGACATACAGACAGGCAATACAGAGCAATACACAGCCACTGTACAAAACACCGGTAGGAAAGGACAAGTGGGAGAGTTCTGCAAGATCTACACTTTAAACATGGATAACGGTGTCCATTGCGGGACCCCACAAATTCAGGGTATGAAAGAATCTGCTGACATTATTGCGACCAGGATGTATGTGTACATGGAACAGTAGGTTGTGCAAGTGTGATAATACATGGGTTGACAAAACGTACGACATGTGTCCCCAGATGGGGAGAGTGGGCAATGTGTAGGGGTGTGCTCATACCCCAGCTGCGCTCGAAGTAAGTATTTGTCACGACTGCTGTAGAGGGGTGCCAGTTAGGTGGACCATGGGTATGCATTAATGGGCTTAAGTGTGCAGGTGCTGGTTGGCAGAAATGTAGTAGACCCGCCCAGTGGAAGTCATTAATATTCCTATGTGGGCATAGCATACGCCTACACCTCCCAAACCTGAAGAGCACATCTACTGGATAGTTTGTAAACCATCGGGGAATACATAGAGATCTACACAGTGCCGTGTAACCGATTAGCATGGACTTCGGAATACAGGTAATGACAGATGACAACATGTATGAGTCATAAGCGGCATGTACCACGACAAACGTGAATGAATACATATGTTCTGTGACTGTGAATGTGCCTGGTTAATAGAACCAATTGTCTAAATGTGTCCCGCAGGGTGTTATGCATTGTTCCTGATACAGTGTTCATTCGCACCCATTGGTATGTGAGTTCTGCTACTGACGAAAAGTGCAAAAGTTGCTGACCACCACAGGTAGATGATAGCATAATAGAAGAGGTTAAACACCCATACGCCTGTGAGGGACACACCCGTCTGGGCAGTTGTGTCTTGCAAAACAACAGTTATGGCACATGGCCTGTGCATACCTCTCAACTGTCCCTGATTTTTCAGGGACGTCCCTGATTTTGACTCAAATGGTAACTCTGTCCCTCTTAATCCCTCCTAAAACTAGTGACATTTGTAGGAAAGGTGGTGAATTACACTTAATGAATAATGACAATAATTAAGAGTTATAAACTTCTTTTACTTCAGAAAATGTGTATTAATTCATATGCTCTGATTCTGTCAATGTTTCAAGTTAATATCACTAATATTTTAAAAGTGTCCCTGATTGTCCCTGATTTTTTTCTTGACTTGTCCCCGATTCTGTTGAAATTTGTCCCCAATTGGTTGAGAGGTCTGGGCCTGTGAGTTCGGGAATGGAGGCTATATAGTGTGTGTAGTGGTGTCAGACATCAATTTGTTGTATCAGTAACAGCTACATGTAATAGGAAACAGTATTATCAATTATAATGCTACATGAATAACCTTAACGTATGCAAACTGTGGAGGTCGTCCATGTACTACTGGCTGTGGGTCAGACCTCTCAACCAATTGGGGACAAATGTCAACAGAATCACGGACAAGTCAAGAAAACACAACGACAATCATGGACACATTTAAAATATTAGAGCTATTAACTGGAAACATTGACAGAATCAGAGCATATGAATTGATACACATTTTCTGAAGTAAAAGAAGTTTGTAACTCTTAATTATTGTCATTATTCATGAAGTGTAATTCACCACCTGTCCTCCAAACGTCACTAGTTTTAGGAGGGATTAAGAGGGACAGAGTTAAAATTGGAGTCAAAATCAGGGACTGCCCTGAAAATCAGGGACAGTTGAGAGGTATGCTGTGGGTATGTGTTGCATCGACACATGTGATAGCTCTACATATAGGGTCTATAGGGCCGCCACCAGTCTGAACGGCCAAAGTGGAACCTGCTCTGTAGAACTGTCAGATGTACCAGGGCAGAACATACTTACAGCCATGCATAGTACAGAAATACACATATCAGAGCAAATCAAAGTGTAGTCTAGCAGCTGAATAGTTGCTTATGCTACTAAATATGACATATCAACGTGTCAGGTATACAAGACCTGTAACAAGCAACCAGTACAGACACCTACAACATGAGAAAGTCCCCTAATCAGGACAGTTGCAATGGCTAGAGTATTGTCCATACCACTCAACTGTCCCTGAATGTCAGGTACGTTCCTGAGTTTGACTGAAAGTCTAACTGTGTCCTTCTTAATCCCTCCTAAATATAGTGGCTGTTGAAGGAAAGGTGGTATATTACACTTACTGACTAATGACAATAAGTAAGAGTTATAAACAACTGTTACTTCAGAATACGTGTATTATGTCATATGCTCTAATTCTTTCAATGTGTCAAGTTAGTAGCACTACTTTTGTAAAAATGTCCCTGTTTTTCATGACCTGTCCCTGAGTCTGCAGAAATGTGTCCCCGATTGATGCAGAGTTCTGGTATTGTCACATGTGATGTGTGATGAGGGACTGTCCCATGCAAAGTGGGAAAGGTATCACTCCTACAGTCTCCCGTCATGCAATCTGAAAGGTGGTCAACGTGCAGTTGGTATGCAGTAGCATTTCTCGGCAGACAGCTGCGTTAACAAATTCAAGTCACATGTCAGCATTGCAGAGTATCGGTTCCCATGTATCAGGCAGATGGGAACAGATCGTATGAGGAACACGTATATAATATGAGTATGTCACTGGACAGGCCGCCGAGTCCGTACAGTCGAATGGCTGCCGTTGCAAAATGGTTACACATACCTGATACTGTAGTCATGTAGTCCGATGTAATACACATCACAAGGGATCGCACACACCCAGCGTGAGTGACAAATGTAAGCGGAAATGTCAGAGAGCGAGCAGCTGTAAGCGTGTCTGTCTACCAGTATGCCAGTAGTGCCCTGTCAAAGAAATGTGGAGTGTAAACGTGTATAAGGTGCTGTGACCAGAGGTCAGCAGTGCTTAACACTGTGCAAACCCATGCACAATAGCTCCCACCTTCTGGACTGTGTCTTACCTGGTTTGTATCCAAAGGCGTCGGCCTGTCTGCAAACAAAGAACCGCCCTATACACATGATGGTAGAAGTACCCTGCGCACATAGCTCATGTGAATTAACAATAGACCATGGCATATGTACAGACAATAGACCGCAAACACCATACAGTGCAAACATCCAACAGTATAGCATGTACTGGCAGATATGTCCGGACCACTGGTGTGTGCATGCCTGGCCATCCTGTGGTTCAGTGTGTGAGCATGCCCAGTATGACTGTTACGCATGTTGTAGACTGACAATACCGTCATGTGTGTGAGCATGCAAAGTATGGTCAACTGTATTGCATGTGTCACATGTCTATTTAGTTAGTACTGTGTTGCTGACCCCTCCGTTATACACAGACAGGTGACATGCTGTGTCTGCAGGGTAGCTAATGGTCATATGGCATTGACGGTTGTTACATGTCTGTTTAGCGTGGGGGGACATGCAACCACAACCATAGTCCTACACAGCACCGTGGGTGGTGCACATGACTCTCACATGTGTAGGTGTGACTGGGGGCACAGCCAACAGTTGTACACATCCGCCGCTACTGTACTGTTCTGCTGGGTACTCCATGTCAGTGTGTGGACCTACCTAAATTGCTGGTTGGAGGGATACCAGGGTATGTCAGTTCCCAGCATTAATTACCAGCACAGTGGTGTTGGACATCCTATTACACATCCTACATCAAACAGCCTGACCTGCTGTCATCTGTGTGTGTCATAGGGGGTTGGGGTCAGTCATTGGGCATATCTATAGGCCATCGTATATCATTTGTCTGTATTGGTCCACATCTGTCCACCTGCATGGAACGTGTGTGGACTATACGGACACACATGATAGTCAGCCCATAATCTGCAGTGGGTTAGGACACCATGTGTACTAGAGCCTACTATTGTGACCCCCGTATGTGCTACAGAGGTCATGGTGCCACTATGGATGTGTACTGTCTGCTGCCCTAACATATGGCCACCACAGTCACTTGTATGCTCACATACATACCAGAGCAATGGGAAAGTACACATTCTAATTCAACTGCCACTTGTTAGGTCAATAGACATACCGTGGTTGTGTTACGGACTGGAGGAAGGTGCTGGAGTGCTGCCTATGTCAGATGCACACAGTGCATCTCCCATACATGGCCGAGCACAGGTATTGTCATGTTTGGCATCCATTGTACTGTGTGCTGGTCAGAGAGGGGAAATCCGTGGGTACCTACTGTGTCAGTGCATATGCCTTGTGTTGCCTCTTTGCCAAGGGCAGGTCATACTGTGCATGGGCTGTTGCCGACTTTGCCCTACTCAGGTAGTTCCTTCACCAAGTCACACTGTGCCTGTACAGGCCTTGGCTGTGGTGTTGGGCTGTGTGGCCCTGCCCCATGCTGTTCCTGCTGCAACTGTTACTGCAGGATAACATTGTATAGCACAGCAAATAACATAACATGTATGCATGTAGCTTGTGAATACTGCAGAGCCCCAACAGATGTGTCCAGATACCAGAACTGTGAACAGAGCATCCCAAACACATGCACATGTATATGTCTTGCCTGTGCATCCACCTCAGTATGGTGTGACTGTTCAGGTGTGTGTGCATTGCTGATGGGTGTTATAAGCCACTACACCAGTGTTTACCTAGCATCCCCACTAGGAGACCATAGGGAATGTCCATATAGGCACTGGTGTGCTACAGCTGTGTCAGATGCCATATATTGGACACATCACAGCTTCCAGGGCAGACAGCACACACATTCAATCTCATGCCATGGCCATCGCATAGGGCCTAGCTGTTGGAGGGTATGCCCCTGCACTGACTGTAGGCCCTACCCTGCTCCCCAGGTGGTGCTACTTGTGCAGGCTATAGCACCCAGTACCCCAGGGTACTCATCCATGTGGTTGAAAAGATTCATATTGCTGGTCCAC
This sequence comes from Protopterus annectens, assembly GCF_019279795.1. Taxonomy (NCBI): domain Eukaryota; kingdom Metazoa; phylum Chordata; order Ceratodontiformes; family Protopteridae; genus Protopterus; species Protopterus annectens. The sequence goes on along the minus strand of NC_056739.1, from coordinate 564,812,052 downwards.
TAATCACGTGTGGAGGACCTGTACATGCTCACTAGCATGTGTTGACATGGCATCTGTGAACTGGTGCAATACTCTGGATGCAGATGCCTGTGAGATACCCATGATATCCCCAGTTGTGCTGTGTGAGGTACCTGTGGCTAGTACACCTAGGCCAACACATCCCATGGTATCCACTGTGATGCGTTCCCCTCGGCCTGTTTGATGTGTTAGGCACAGGTCAACAAGCTGCTGTAGGAGGTCTCTGTCCACCCCATAGTTCTCCAACATCCCCAGCCCATGTAGACCCTGGTAAGTCACCCCCGGTCTATAAAGTCTTATGTCACCCCAGTAAGGGTTGTTCGGCAGCATACACATCCGCACTGCCCCAGCCTCCTGCACATGTTGGTATATGTTGCCTGCTGCAGCCCGCGTCATTTGGTTGGACTGTGTTGTGAAATGTCCGTGCAGGTATACACAGGTGGTGTAGAGTGTGGACGAAACATGTGTGTATGCTGCTTGCTCGCATTAATGTACTGTTCATGTGTGGGCTGGCCATGTCATCAGCTGATTGTGCTGATCAACACCTGTTTGTGCAGCCTGTACACCCTGACTACCCCACCACTGCTGTCATCCCTCCCAATGTCACCAGGCAGGTATAGACACACCCCTAGCTTAGGTTTGCTAAGGCAGGAGCAGTACTGAGGCACAGTTCTGCAATGTACGTACAGTATGCCTGACCCCCCTCCCATGCTGTCAACTATATGAGAGACCTGCACCTGCCTGACTACACACATACACTCCAGGGACCAGCAGCACACCCTGGTGATAAATGTGATATACCATAGTCAACCTCATCTGCATAGTATAGTCTTCTAATGAATAGTTATATGACCCATACCGAACCTCCAACATATTAACCACTGCTCAGTGTCGCTCAGATCCACACACAACTGGCAACAGGTGCCTTACCATCACCATATTCGATGTCCCATGGTCTGCCCAGCAACAAAATAACCGGTGTGTACACGACTACAACCCATGGCCCTGCACACCACAGATGATGTGCATTAACATCACACCATGGCAGCTATAGTTATGTCACCCCAGTAAGGGTTGTTTGGCAGCATACACATCCGCACTGCCCCAGCCTTGTTGACATAGTGACATATAACTATTCATTAGAAGACTATACTATGCAGATGAGGTTGACTATGGTATATCACATTTATCACCAAATTGTTAATCACTATGTAATCCAATGTAACTACTGTCTGTTTATTTTACTGTGGAGCTTTTCTCCCTGGGCCTCTGCTGAAAATGGACCCACGTCCAGTCGGACACTCCCGGTCAACAAATTTAAATAAATAAATAAATAATATACATAGATCCCAGGTCAACAAATTTAAATAAATAAATAAATAAATAATATACATAGATCCCAGGTTATCACGTACAGATCATCCGGCACAAATAGCCAATAGTGCTGATGTCCCCAGACATCTGTTCACATCTATGTCCACCTCTATATCTACATATATCACATATATTATTTGTAGACATATATACATGGACGTACATATATGTATATATACATACACACATATACATGTACACACATATGTAGATATGGCATTTATATCACAACAGCAAACACATGACAGCAATGCATTAGACAGGAATGGAAAGGAAACTACATGTGCCACCTGCATCATGTAGTGTTGTTAATATCAAGGCATGTGTGTTATGTTGAGTCACACGGGTCAGACCGTAGCATGGGTAAGAGTAGGGCTGCTGACAGTTACTCAACAGACCTATTGGTAACTGTATGTGTTGACAACCCAGTGTCTTGACAGAATATGCGGGCTGTGGACACTAAATAGGTCAGCAACAAAACAAACTGGACACATCCTGCAGCTAGCCACCCACATATACCAACACATACACTATAACTGCCAAACACACACCTGCCATGCCCTGGAATCAAGCATCTACCTGTCTAGTCTACCACACTACAGCATTATGCAGTAACAGAACGCGCTACCGAGTTCCGGCATCACCGCACTCCCATAGGCATACTTCTAGGTGGATGACATCATCCGCAAAGGCAAAAACGCCGATAGGGAATGTATGTGGTGTGAGCCATCTAAAAGCATTACTTTGTCCCCAGGCAGCTGGAAACATACACACATGCACACACAGAGGCAGACACATGGCAGGGCTGGGAGTCGAACATACACCTAACTACCTTATCGCACTACAGCATTACGCAGTTACAGAACGTGCTACCGAGATTACTGAACACAGCACTCCCAGAGGCATACTTCTAGGTGGATGACATCATCCGCAAAGACGCCGATAGAGAATGTATGTGGTGTGAGGGGTCTAAAAGCATTACTGTGTCCCCAGGCAGCAGGAAACACACACACACACACACACACACACACACACACACTTGGCAGGACTGGGAGTCAAACATACACCTAACTACCTTATCACACTACAGGATTACGCAGTTACAGAACGCGCTACCAAGATTACTGAACACAGCACTCCCAGAGGCATACTTCTAGGTGGATGACATCATCCACAAAGGCAAAGACACCGATAGGGAATGTATGTGGTGTGAGGCATCTAAAAGCATTACTGTGTCCCCAGGCAGCTAGAAACACACACACACACACACACACACACACACACACACACACACACACACACACACTTGGCAGGGCTGGGAGTCGAACATACACCTAACTACCTTATCACACTACAGCATTATGCAGTTACAGAACGTGCTACCGAGATTACTGAACACAGCACTCCCAGAGGCATACTTCTAGGTGGATGACACCATCCGCAAAGGCAAGGATGCTGATAGAGACTGTATAGAGAGTGAGCAGACTGAAAGCATATTACTGTCCCAAGGCAGACGTAGACAAACACACGGCAGTGGTGTGATTGGGGGCAAATAAATATCTACGGAGCACTACAACAACACTACATAGATACGGGAAGCGCCACAGACAGTACACCCTTCAAGACAGTCAACCAGTGTGTTCAATGTAGGCATCCATCGTGACATTGAAAGGGGACATCTGTTGCCTGGATGACCACCATCGCTATACAGGATGTCAATGGCCATGCCCATACACAGAGGCACATCACTGACACAAAGTGTCACTGGGCATGCCCACACGCTTAGTATCACATGTCCATTTGGAATGTACTGTTTGTCCATCTACACAACGGTGTACTGGGCATGCTCACACCCTTAGCAGTCGCAAAGGGCAGTCTTGCATGCACACGGATTCTAAACATGGAAGGCCACAGTTTGGAATGTACTGTGTGTCCATCTACACAACAGTGTACTGGGCATGCTCACACACTTAGCAGTTGCAAAGGGCCGTCTTGCATGCACATGGATTCTAAACATGGAAGGGTGCAGTTTGGAATGTACTGTGTGTCCATCTACACAACGGCATACTGGGCAGGCTCACACACTTAGCAGTTGCAAAGGGATGTCTTGCATGCACAAAGATTCTAAACACGTAAGGGCACAGGTGCAAAGGGCCGTCTAGATGCACACGGATTCTAAACACAGAAGGGCGCAGTTAGCATGCACATGGATTCTAAACACGGAAGGGCGCAGTTTGGAATGTACTGTGTGTCCATCTACACAACGGCGTACTGGGCATGCTCACACACTTAGCAGTTGCAAAGGTCTGTCTTGCATGCACACGGATTCTAAACAAGGAAGGGCACAGTATGGTGTTACTGTCCCCACGTACATGAAGACCACTCACATGTACTGACCAGTACACACTCAGGAGCCATCACAGATGTCTCAGGTGCAGATCACAGAGGTACACACCGCAGTCTACAATGCAGCCCTCTGACATCACCATGTCATTTGACCAGCAATACACAGCCATACATTACAACAACACCGTGTGACTCATGACCAGTGGACTGTACATAGGTCTACAGCAACTGTGCAGACTACACATGTATCGACAGGGTTCCGTCATGTGTTATGCAATGCAATGATACCACTGTACATAACCAGGTCGGCTCTACACATACCAGGGAACCTGGGTCTTACACAGCTGTGACAGATGACTGTCACTGTACACCAAAGAACACACATGTTTGGATATGACATACCTTTAATCGCAGTGGATATGTGCATGGACCACACACACTCAACACATATGTACATAGCATAGCTTTTGCTGTCCTCCGTGCAGACAAGTGGCTACAGCAATCACACGCACGCAAATGGAAGGTGGGTCCATGGCTGTTGAATGCTAACAGTACATGAGGTAGCAATGTTGACCAAGGACAAATTCCCTCTGTACTAGTAACCCATGACACCCATTATATCATACAACAGTTCATGTGTTATGTATGTCATCACACATGTCCACCAATTGCAATGCATACAAACATGGCTACATGACAGGCATGTAGGTCCAACACACATGTACAATTTGTAGTGTGCATGCACCTACCATACATGTGCAGTAGCTGATGTATGTAACTCATACATGCAGTCGCAATGCAACCCCATCATTGACACCTTTATATGGTGACATACTGACAGTACGGTAGGATATACATCAGGTATGGATGGATGTGTGTACATAAAGTGGTGATCCACCTGTACAGATGGATGTTTGCTGGGGACGGCTCACAGGTGTGTCACACGCCATCCTACAATTACATGTGCAAACAGTACGCTATGTTACTGTTACTTGATGGTGAAGACATAAAACCTACACAGCGGTCAGGTGTTACTGACTAAGTCACTTGACACATGTAACACTTACATCCTCCCGTGTGCATATAGCAGCACAATTGCTGGACGTAGCGTTGGTACACATAATGCGGCCAATACTGCTGCATGTCTGTCAGATGTATCATCATTTAGCTGGTGTATCATTCACAGTACTGCCGTGGGTGTTTGCTTGTGTGACCATATATGCCACATATGGTGGGGAATACATCCCAATTGTTACACACCCCTGTACACTGTTGTAGAGATGTGTACATACTGCAGTGTGGAAAGCATGACGTAGGCAGGGGTGGTGTGTGTATCACACACATATCAGCTATCCGTATGTGAATGACATTTGTGGTCTCCACAATGTGTGTGTGTGTGTGTGTGTGTGTGTGTGTGTGTGTGTGTGTGTGTGTGTGTGTATGTGTGTGTATGTATGTATGGCTGTCTGGTGCATGGAGTGAGAGTGCATGCTACCATACAGAACACACAGGATCCCTAACCCCTCATGGTGATGCAGTCTACTACCCTGTTGATGCCATCGGTCTCAGCCGTACTGGCTACCTGTACATGTTCTTTCTCTGTGTCGCGTCATGTGGGTGCACAGTACTGTGAGGGTGATGACCACATAGGCAGGGGTCCTCACCTCAAAACTATGGGGTGTGCATTATAGTGTTGTTGACCCCGTGAGTGTGGGCATGTTCCTGTAATGTGACAGGGTATTACTGCTACACAGTGAGGCCTCATGCTATCAAGTGGCCTCTAACGTTATCATCGGCCGGACCGCTGTGTACATTCCCTGCACCATGTCAACATACCTGTGATGTGACCTGGTATGGATGTCATGTCTCTAGCCACTGTGACCCATTAAACTGCCCACATGCTTTTGGATCAGTATATGTGTGGACATCTGTGGTATGTTAGCCTTTCCAACAGTCAGGTTGAGGCTACATATAGCATGCTGATATTGCTATACGTGCCTGTGAGTACTCCACAGTTACACATGGGAGACTGCAAACACTGCTACCTGTAGGCACATGCATGTAGACCATAAAGAGGGAACCAGAGCATCATTACCAACATGCTGTTACTGCTGTTACTGAGACACATACTGTGAACATATAACAATGCATGCTAAACCTGTACAACATGGTATGTTTGGTGCGTGTCAACAGTACACAACTAATGTAATATACACTTCTCTCACTATTCTTACACAACTAATGCAATATACACTTCTCTCACTATTCTGTTCACCCTGTGCATCAGACCATTTGAGCATGGACCTGCACCGATGGTGTGGATGACAGGGATGTGGCACAGGCTTCATCATATGCACAGAGTGATAATGTTTTCCAGGGGCATAGGCTTCACCAATGGATGACATCATGTGTGTGGGTAAGGGCCGGTGATATGACTGAACATGTCTGTTCAGTATGCATGTGGGTGTTGTGGTGCCCTACAGATGTGTTTGCTGTGTGCGTGTATGTGTGCACACAGTTCTGCCTTTTGTGAGGCCTACACAGGAGTATTACTGACAGCTCCAGATTGTACAGACCAGGTTATACAGCTCAATGTGTCCGGCCAAGGCCATGTGACCTGTGCCTGCCAGGGGTTGCACGGGGACTACCAGGCGGAGGTACAGATTGGCTACTGTCCAACATGTCCATTGGAACCATGTCTCCACTGGGAACATCCAGGGCCATGTCCACATGGCCTGCTGTGTCCTGGTGTGGACAGCGCAGCACCAGCTGCACTGTTACTGCTACCGGCACTATGGAAGCGGGCATGTGAGGTGGCATGCTCACGTTGACCTGCACTAGGTGGTGTAGCTGGCCTATGTCTACGTGGCCTACACCTCACTCCTGCCAGATGTTCCAGCACAGACAGCTCAAGCTCGCAGATTGCCATGCCACGGTCAAGGATTCTGACCATGTCACCCAATTGCCTGTCCAGAACATCAGCAATCTGCTGTTGAGCATTTGCCAATGCCTGGATGTTGTCGTTTAGGGTACAGATAGCGGCCCTCTGCAGCCTCTGCCCTTCTCTGTTCTGCCATTCAGCACGTGCCTGTGCCGCCATTACAGTCTGGAACATGCATCTGGTGATACCAGCTGCTGCGCTCTGTCCTGCAGGTGCATGTCTGCCAGAGGTCCCCCTACGAGCAGCTGTGTGGCACATCTGCAATCATTACACTGACACCATGGTGTGGAGACACCCCTTCTGTAGCCACCACACGTTCCTGTTCCACGTTGACAGACGCTGACTGTTCTTCCTCTATGGCCACTGGTGATGCGGTATGTGTTTGCAGCAGAACTGTGTGTGGGGAAGAGGGGGACATAGCTGGGATGGCAACCATTGACACATATTCAGCCCCTGACAACCCTGCTTGTACCTCATGCATATGTTCATCACTGCTAGTAGCTGTGGGGACACTAACATCAGATGGACCACAGGAGGGTAATGCACCTACATAACCTGTGAATGCAAAGAAAGACTCTAAATTACAATAGACACATACACACATACACACACACACACACACACACACACACAGTGACAGACACACACAATGACAGACACAGTGACAGACACACACAGTGACAGATACACACACACAGTGGCAGACACACACAGTGACATGCACACAGTGACAGACAGACACACACAGTGACAGACACACACAGTGACAGACATACACAGACACACACAGACACACCATGCATGTGATTTGACAGACGGCATGCAGCATGCATGTGATACAGCAGACGGCATGCAGCTCAGACATTAATAGTGTTAGTTAGCATACCTCCCTGGGGTGCACACTACAGCAGGTGTCATATCAGTAGCCATGCAGTTCACACAATCATGGTAGTATGCATGCATCCCCGTGATACACCATGTGGACTAGAACAGGATAACAGTACACATGGCTGACGTGACCTTGACATGTAATCTGCTGACGTGTGCATTAACATGCATACATGTCTGACACAATGGTGTCCTGACACATGTACAGCGTCGTAATGGGCATCACATTGCAATGCTGTCTGTATGCCCTACAGATAGAAATCATGTTTAGCAAATGTGCATGAGCATGGAAGGGTAGTGTGAGCTGTCTACATTGCTATACAGTGTGAAGTACAGACACTGTGCCATTGCATGGCATCATGCGGCGTCTATATTGCTATACAGTGCATAGTATGTACACATTGCATAGCCATAACTGCATGCATACCCATGACATAACTATGGATTGTGACCCACGATGCTGAGGTGTATACACACCAAACCATGCTGTGTCATGTGACAGATCACTGGAGGACCTACAGATGACACCCCTGCACAACTAGTACAGAGCCTTAGCTGCCTGACAACCATGTCCACACATAGCAGACTTGTCACTTCACCATGTCCCACATGACATTGATGTACCACACACACGAGGTGCACAGCTAACTGTGATGTCTTACAGCAGCAAGGCAAATGTACAGTATCTGTGGCCTGATGTGGTGTCAATGTCTGTGGAAGCTGTACAGGTGACTACTGTCATGCTATGACACAGTCGTGATGTGCAACACATCTTATATGGTAGATTTCAGTGACACCTCCACTAGCTGTGCACAGGCTTTTAGGATGTCCAGTGTACCACATCAACTGTATAATCAGTCAACTAAGGCTATAATTGGACCATGTGTGGACAATGTGCAACAGGGTGTATACACATTACATCTACTGTGTGGCTACGTGTCTCTGGCCATCCCCCATGGCCATGTGTGCACACGTGTTAGCCAAATGTGTGTGATGGCCATCTATCTCACATGTCTGTGTTGTCACATATGACATACAGCCATGGATGTCAGATATGTCACCATCCACAGGGATATGCAGGCAACGGGTTGTATGTTTGGTATGTGGGGTATGGGTTATGGGATAGTGTGACAATATTGTAGCCAGAACACTATGTGTCTGGGACATGTCAGATGGCACATCACAATGTCTGCACCCATTGCGGGGGCATATAACACAATGGTGACTCCTGTGGGCTGCCCATATCACAGCGCACTGTGTGGTACTGTTTGCATACCACAAGTGTTGTTCCAATGTATAGTACATATGTCCACACATGCAGCAATGACAAATACTGTGGTTTCATGTCGGTGTATCATTTCATTTGTATATATTGCACATGGGTAGCCAGTGTGAATGATGGGTAATGCGACCTGTATATCGTGACTGGACCAAACATCAAGTGTACAAGTGTTAACTGGCCACATGGCGAATAGATCTATGCTTTAACATGCCTGATACTGATGACAGTCTCACCTGCAATGGACTGATGTCTGTGCGGCATGCCAGAGGTACCTGTATAGGGGTGACACAGCAGTTTGAACATTATCCATGACTGTATGACAGCCAGAGGGTGCACTGTGCATGTTAACACATTTGCCTGTACAATAGCATATAGTATGCACATGTGTGCATACACAGGGTAGCATACTGTAGTATGCAGCATGTGTGTCAACATACCTTGCATATGATGTTACATTACATAATGTGGGATGTCCCCCCTGACAAATACCTGATACAGCTGTGAGGCATGCCAGATATGGGAATCATGGTAGCTTCCAGGGCTGCCAGCACACACATCCATGATAGTGCCCTGGGCATTGCACACAACCTGGCCGTTGATGGAGTGGAATCCCTTGCAGTTTATGTAGCACCTACCATGCTCACTGGGTGGTGACTTGATATGTATGTGCGTGCAGTCTATCACACCCAGTACCTCCGGGTAGTGTGCCACATGGTGGAAGTGACGCATATTGCTGGCCAACTCCTCCTGAGTTTGGGGGAAGTATATATGCTCATTGGCATGTGGTAACATGGCATCCAGGAACTGGTGTAGTACCCTGGATGCTGATGTCTGTGAGATCCCCATTATATCTCCAGTTGGCCTTTGAAATGTACCTGTGGCTAGTATTCGCAAGCTTACACATACCTTCATGTCCACTGGGATGGTTTGCCCTCTCTTTCTGGTTCTCAGGTGTGGCCAGCACAGCTCAACTATTTGCTGTAAGATGTCCCTGTCCACCCTGTAATGCTCTACTATCTCCAGATCATGTAGCCCCTGATAGGTTACCCTTGGTCTGAACACTCTTCTCCTCCTCCGGGGCCTGCGGTGGTTGTCAGCATCATCCTCCACAACACCGCCAGTCTCTAACACATGGTGATGAATCACAGCTATGGCAGCTCCCAACATGTACATTCCAAAGGTCCCTGTGTGTTTACACCTATGGTGCAGTGTTTGGGAATACACAGGTGTGTGTAAGGTGCTTTCACACTTTATACTATTGTGCTGTGAACACAGATGATGTCATAGGGTGTGTATGTATGATCGTAGCTACAGGGTATCTTATGTGTTTTACTACAGGAACTACTATTGTAGTGCCTTTGGTGTTGAATTACATTTGGCTGCCGTGGATTACCTCTTGCCCTTCCCTTTACATTTCTTCATGTTTCACCTACCATTTTCTGGCATGCATCCAGCAGCCTGCTTTCATTTGTACTTTCCTAGACCTGGCTTATCTTGCGTAATGTGTTCTATTGCCAGTCTACTGTAGGTTTGCTTTGCTCTACTATGACCGTTCTCCTTTCTTTGCAATCCGATGCCTCCCCTATCCTGTTTTGCAGGTTTCTGCGAGCAGACTTGTCAGCTGCCGTCGATTGCCAACTGTGAGTTAATAGGTGTTAATTGCTCAGTTGTACTCCAATTACCCTACTGCAGCATTTTCTTCCCTTGACCTTCCTGCTATGGTTCACGGCGCATGCATCCGCTTACTGGGTTTCGGGCACGTTTTCATCTCTGTTCACATGCACTTTCGGGCACCATATGTGTTGCTTAGCAACGGCCAGGCCAGATTTGCATTGCTCCAATGTGCTTACAGCTACGGTGGCACACCCCACTGCTGATGTCGTGTATACCTCTGAGCCACTCCTTGGTGTTATAGCGCTGCGCTGTATGGTACATCTTTAATCCGGTGGGACGTTTGTGATTCAGTATTACCTGCCTCATTTGCATGGCATTGACTTCTAATTCATAGTTACCGCACTGAACACCGTCACAGACCCTTAGCAACCCTTGCAGCTTGGTTGTGGTCTACCATGCATACCATTGCATATTATGGTGAAATCCTGATTTGTATTACATTGCGGTTTTATGACATTTGTATATATTTTCTGTGTGTTCCAGTTTGCGCACACATGCCCTGCGGTTGTACTTTGCGTTACTGTGGACATGAGATTAAATGTTGTTTTTTAGGTGTTGTGCATCTTTTCTTATGCCAGTGGCTGTGTATTTAGCCATTGGCATATGTTAACTTTGTAATACATAAGTCTGGTCTGCTTCCATAGCTCCGTTGTTCTGTTTGGGAAAATGTAAAAAGTGTTTTTTGGTTTACATTTCCGTGGGCTTACGCTATGCCTGCACCACTTCATGAATCATTATGTGCCTTCATTTGCATGGTGCGGCACTGCGCATGGGGTGATTAGCATACCTAAGCTGAGGGCTGTGCAGTTCTGACATACGCTGGTAGTGCACGTGGAATTGGATCGTACCTGAATTGCTCAACGGCCATATTTGGTGTTATAAATACAAACTGACTTCAAAACAGGCAAAACAGCATACTTTAAAATATACCAAAAAGACGAAAACTGAGGAACAGCACCCAAAGATAGACCAGGTAGTTATTCCAATAGACCGGATATTTATTCCGGAATAAATATTTGGTCTATTGGAATAATTACTTGGTCTATCTTTGGGTGCTGTTCTTCAGTTTTCGTCTTTTTGGTATATTTTAATAGTTGGCGTTATACCGCCTATGCTACACCTGCGCCTGGCGCAAGCTTCATGAATCCTGGGGCACGTGTATTTAAATCAGTTTTAGTGTATTTAGATTTTTATGTCTGATGAAGCAGTATCTACTACTGTGAAAGTGTTAACGAGTTAAATACAATTTTTTTTATTGTTTTTGAGTTTAAAATGCCTCATTGTTTTGATTCATTCACATAGTTTTATGTTGTTTGCGTTTTGTTTCACTCACATAGTTTTATGTTGTTTGTATTCTTGTTTTGGAGTGAATCATTTATCCGCTGGGCTACGTTTTTGACTATATCCAAATAAAAATTAAGGCCTAGTGAATAATCATTATTGGAGAAAGGGCTTTTAGTCCAGCATATTATGCTGACATGGCAATGAGGGCAATGACATTACAAAAGTGTTTGAGTGAATAGTAGAGAGAGAGAGAGATATTCTTTGCATATGGGAGAAACTTTAATAAATTTCATAATTTGACACCTGAGGAGTGGTCTGCATATAGAAAATTGATGGAAAATTAAAATATTGTAATAAAACCAGCAGACAAGGAAGGTGGGGTTATCGTAATACATACGTAAATGTACCAGATGTTGGCATCCGCAGACTCTTAAACTATTTCATTAAATGAAAAAAATGAGATTGTTAAGGATATTACTTATCTACAAATTCTGTATAATAGTGATAAGATTTCTAAGGAATTATATGATTATTTCTTTGTTGATCATCTGAAAATTCCAATAATATATGGGGTCCCTAAACTGCATAAGTCATTAACAACGATGCCACTGAGACCTATAGTCTCAAGCTGAGGATGGATAACTAAGTCACTGTCAAAATTCCTTGAAACACAAATAAGAGTGAATTTTGAGCACACAGGAACCATTACAAGTGACACTGATGATTTTTTATGCAGTTTATATGAATGGTCCAAAAATAATGACGTGACAAATTATCTATTTGTGATGTTAGATGTAGACTCATTGTTTACTGTGATCCCTATAGACTTTGGCATACAGTCAGTAAAGCAATTTGTACTAGAATATTCTGAATATAAACAAAGGTACATAGGAACACGTTGTGATTTGCTAAGGATTGTACTTAATAACAATATTTTTTTTATTTCAGCAACAATTATATAAACAAATACATGCAATGGGTACACCAGTGGCAAATACATTTGCCAACACTGTGATGTATATATGGGAGAGCCAATTCATTCAGGCAGAAAGTAACCCTTTTAAGCATAATGTTTTATTTTACCGTCATTTTGTGGAAGACCTGTTTTTAATATGGAAAGGAGACCAATTAATGTTTGAGAAGTTTTATGAGTATATTTCAAACACCTACCATTTTTTAAAATTCAAAATGACTATGTCATTAGATAAAATAGACTTTCTTGCTATAACAATAATGAAAAAGGAAGAAGGGACTTTGGAGACCACTTTATATAGGAAACCTATACAAAGGAATAGCCTATTACAGAGAAATAGCATGCACCAGTCCACACTTTTAAGAATGTGACTAAGAACCGATTTCTTAGAGTAGCAAGACTAAACACTATTGAATTAAATATGGTAAACCAAATTAAATCTAACTGTGAAAGATTTTGTTGACCGAGGATATAATTATAATGAGGTGCTGCATATATATGGTGATAACTCAATGTCATACAGTTAGGAAAGCTTTAAGTTCTAGGAACACCTTAGATATATTGACCAATAACGATCGGATGAGTTAAGATGCATATTAACATATAACAAAAATACATCTGCTGTTAAAAGAATAATTTCTAGACATTGGCATATTTTGCGGGATATACCAGAACTTAAAAATATTATAAGTGAAGAACCTCACTTCACATATAAGAAACATAAGAACCTTAAGAATATCTTATGCTACAAGAAACAGGCTAAGATATGGTTCATCAGCCAACAAATCAAAAAGGCACATATAAATGTTGTAACTGTTAATTTTGCATCTATATTAATATAGGAACTGTAATACCAAGAACCTTGTATATGTGGCAATATGCATAACATGTGACTCATACTATACAAGAAAAAACAATAAAAGAACGTATTTATAGCCATGTCTCAAAGATAAATACTAAGAAGAATATGAATGCTTTGCATATTTTAGAAAATGGAGATAGCCATATGTTTAAATGTGCCATACTGGAAGTATGCATAGCAGAAATACTAAGTGGTGATGTTATATTGAAAACTGAGCTAGCAGAGATGAAGTGGATAATTAGGCTCAAAGCTCATATATTACCAGGTTTATAACATTGTCCATTTAAAACCTTTGCTGAAACACAAGCATAATTGGATTTAGTTTATATAATTAATATGTAATGTGACTGCTTTTAAGTATATAAGATATTTTAATCCTGAAACACAAGCATAAGTGCATTTAATTTACATAATTAATATGTCATGTGACTGCTTTTAAAGTATATAAGCTATTTTAATCCTGTTCTTAATGTTTAATACCTGAGGAAGCCTCTTGGGTGAAAGTTTTTAACTTGCGTTTGTTTTGGAAATAAATGCTTGTCGTGGTTCCAGTGACTTTGTTTTTTTTGTTTTATTTCATTATTGTGAAGTCAACTGGATTTGCTGGTGGTTTATTCACTTGTTTTATGTGGAATTTCATACAACAACAGACATATGTTGGTCAAAAGTTAGGTCACTGTCCACATAAGTTTCCGAATCCTGAACAACAGCGTCAACTCTTAGGGGAGTATAGTCAGTGTGACAAATGTGACAATGCTTAAGAAATGTCTGAAGTTTTGCTGAATATTGATGTGATAATAAACATCTTTTAAATCTAGCATTTCCAGGAAACTTGCATGAGGAAAAAGAGACAACAGGTTGTGAAATGACTTCATTTTGAATTTGGACACTACCACAAACAGATTTATGAAAGAAAGATCCAGAACTTGCCTTCAAGCACATTCTTTCTTGCTTACTTTGGCATTAAAAATATCCTTGAGTAAAAACCTTTCCCCATCTGGGAAGGAGAAACTAGTTCTATCACTCTCTGGGACAGCATGTGATGAAAGACAGGTGGAAATAAAAGAGTCTGGTCTGATGGATGAGGAATTACCCCCTAGAAAGGAGGATTTCCTTCCCACGGCTATCTCTAGCCTTAATGGATGATCTTCAAAGCACATTTGCTTGAAACTATCTGTTGCCAAAGATAAAACTCAGGATTCAGAATTTCTGGAAGGGAAAGGGGCTGCCAGGGTGGGAGGCAAGCAATGTCCTTTGAATAGTCATTCTGACTGGACTGCCATTGGTTTTAGAGGGATCCTGAATTCTTTTGGGAACCAATTTTCCAATTCTTCTTGCATGACTGTTTAACTGCATTGCACTGAGACTTTTTACTTTGCTCTTTTGCCAAAACTGGATGAAGGGTTAGAGAATACCTTAAAAATTTTGAAACAGGTGGGCTGAAAATCTTAAGAGATTCTCTTTATCATCTTATCCTTTCATCGCACCTTTTGATCACCGCTGCTACAGAGGAACCAAAACCAAAATATCCTTCTAAAGGACAATTTAAAATCTAATTTTAACATAATCTGGGAGGTTCTGAGAATGCAGCCAGGCAAAATTCCTTAATGAAATATCACCTGAGTCATCCACACACTTTGTAAATAATAAGTAGTGACTTACACAAGGAAGAAACTAAATAATTTAAATTAGATAGTTCTCTTCCCGTCCAGCCAAGGCTATACTGGCTAGGCATAGCTACCCCCCTTGCATGTAACATTTCTGATTGAAGTGAAACTAGCTGTTAAGTATAATGTCCAGCATATTCCCGATAGCTTTAATTTCTCTATGGTTGGTATTGGTCTTTCGGCCCATGTATTTTTTCATAGCATCAATATGCTTATGGGGAAGAGCAGTATATAGGGCTTCCACATCAATCATGAGTGGTATCTTCTCTGGTTGTACTTTTATTTCTTTGCTTTTTTTCCAAGAAATAGAGTCAAGAATGAATGAGGGAATACTCCTAAGCTTTTTAATCTTAAATTCCATATAAATGCATAACGTTTCAGTGCCTGAACCAGCTCCTGCAACCACTGTGTGATATGGAAGGTTATCAACATTTTTGTGAGGTTTTGGGATGCCAAGAACCGGCAGTACCTTAGAGTTAGGGACTGTCAGAAAGCTATACAAATCATTGTCCATATGTCTCTCTGAGTTAAGCTTAGCCAGTTTGATGTCAATGACCTTGTAACCTTTTGGTACTTGTTCAATATCCAATCCATAGTAGATATTCCGATTCTTTAGCATCTCTTCAACTTTTTGACTGCATATCTTGGTGTCTGTACTGAATATGCCCCCCCCCCACATCTGCTTTCATAATTTTCTTGCCTTTTCTTCACCAAGATGTTTTAGAGCTGATAATTCTTCTTGTGTGAGGTTATAAATTATCGTCTTGTAAGGCTTAGCTAGAATTTTATGTATATCAGCAGAAATCAGAATAAAGATGCAAACTTCATTCCTCCTGGCTATAATATCTTACACCTTGACAGGGAATCTAAAAAAGGTGGTGGAAAAGCTATCCTATTTAAAACTAGCCTCCAAATAACCACTTTCCACCAAAAACCTCCTCAGGACTCCAATGCTGAAATTCTTATTACCAAACTTAAACTAAACGCGGCAAAATCCATCTTTATTATTTGCATTTATGTCCCACCAGGAAATAATATTCCTACAATTGAAAAGATACTATGTTGGTTATCATTAAACTTACCCCAAGAAACATTTATCCTAGGTGACATAAACATCGATTGGCAATCTTGTAACAACAAACATCCCACTAACCATATTAACCTGTATGGCTTCTCTCAAACTATCACAACCCCCACTAGAATAAATAAAACTAACAAAAAAGAAAGTACCTTAGACTGGATAATCACTAATAATCAACCCCATACTTATGAAACAGGTACCCTCCCTGATGATATAAGCGATCGCTTACTAACCTATATCATCAGACTTAAAACCAACCCTCCTACCCAAAACATAACTAGAACAATCAGATCAAAAAATAATTTCAACTTGGAACTATTCCAAAATGAACTGAATGCATGTAACTGGACACCCTTAAAACACCTTTCTCTAGATGAAGCTGTAGACTACTTTAATTCTAAGTTTCTGACCATACTCAGCAACCATGCCCCCACTCGCTCTATAAGAATTAGAACCAAATCTGCCCCCTGGCTCTCAAAAGAAAGTAAGC
>NC_056739.1:564774389-564794672 GCF_019279795.1 Protopterus annectens | reverse complement strand
GCACTTACCTGACCGCTCCCCTAACCATAACTCACTTAACCCACTATCCACACTTACCTTACTGCTTTTAAATCCGTCCACTACCGCATACTTACACGGCCTTTCCATTTGTCTGGTATTTGGCGGTGCTTTCTGCGTCGATAATTAGGTCTTCTGCTTGTCGATCTTCTGGGTCCGTCATCGGTCTTCTCATGTCTTCTGGGGCTCGCGATTTCCGTGTCGATGTTCGGTGTCGTTGAAGTGAGGTAGAACCATATATATATATATTATATCCATATAAAACAGGGTTTATTACATCAAGCTTTCGAGTTTAAACTCTCTTTCAAGAATGAATCAGTACATTAAAACCACAGAATAAATATACACCAGCCAATCACATAACATAACTCAAACACATTATATAATTATACAATTTATATAATTAATATAATTAATATACTTAACTGAACCTGGTTTATTAAAAAAACTTTAAGACAATAATCAACTTAACAATGTACTAAAATATTTCATTACAGTCTAAAAAGCTTTCATAGAACAAGTATAATATTCTAACTGACATATGCTTGTCTTAATTTCAGAATGGGTTTAATACTGTTAGTTTTATTCAGCCCTGGGTAGACATCAGATATAAAAAAGTTTATCCATTTGTATTCTGCTCTCTCTGTGGCATATAAACTGCATGAGGGTCACTAGCTCCAGGGATCTTAACCTTACCTCTAGCATGAACAAACCATGCTGGAGAGATAGATACATCTACCAGAGACAGCCATTTCTCTGGAATAAGCTTCCAATTCATCTGAAACAGAGCGCCTCCTGACCCTCTTCAAACGCAACCAAGATTAATAGAGGGGTGACTGCAAATTCACTCCTAGGATGGCAACCATGTCCCTTATGAACACAAGCAGTTGGTATTACTTACCACAGAAACTTACCTCTGTGAACTTCTCTCACCTAACTACTGACAACTAGAGCAACTTGGGATAAATATGGCTAGGCTAGTAAGGGCACTAGGGCCGTTAGCCTAGTAACCTTCTATGAACCTATAAACCTATAATGTAACACATATTTTTCTTTTTAGTTATTGAAGACAAAAGTGTTTTATTTTAAAGAACACAATGTGAAAGTAGGGGTTTTATTCAACTTTCCCTACAAGACTCATACATTTTTATGAAGTCTTATTAGAGTAGATCTGGGATTGTTTATGTTAAATAAGATTACACCATGTGCCTAGCTGACAAGCAAATTACTTTAGCAAAGAAATGACACAATAAAAGAGCAAGTTAAAGTTAATAAAATAGTTGAACTATGAAGAAAATATAACAATTTAAATGAGCAATAAAATAACAATTGTGTTTTGTTTTGGCTTTGAGAGAAAGGAAGTTCACAGGAGAGATATGTGACGGAGTCAAGTTGGATGTGTGTGGGGAAGGCTACAGAGATTTCGCCATGTGATATGTTTGTTGAGCACTTTACTGTACAAGAAAGCAGATTTGAACAGCAGAAGAAAGGGAAAAATTTGAATCCAGTAGTGCTGCCTTTTACAGGATGCACATGGTGGACACATTATTTTTTTGGAGTGCAATGATCTGTCTAGAAGGCTGCTCTTGTTTTGTATCTTTACGCAGACTATATGTACACTGACAAGGATCTGCTATAAGATGTATGCTATAATAGTAATACACATTGTAATAATTTCATATGGTGTGACAAATGTAATGAAATACAGAATTCCTACAACTGTACTGGAATGGTATATATTTTAATTATTTTTTTGTCAGGGGTGAAATAATTGGCACTGAAACATGACATTCTTTAGATGAATGGAAATTCTTGTCCATTAGAGAAGAGATTTTAACATTTGCTGACAGCTGTGATCTATTGCAACACATCCCTGGTTCAAGTATATCTTGTATTATACAATGTCATCTCCAAAAAGATGAGAAAAGTGCACGCAGATTAGCCAAGCCAACCAGCGTGCACACTGTAAATCCAAAGTAATCTAAGTTACAAGTCCAGCCATTAAGAAATCATGCAGCCCTGCCTTTCTTTTTGGAGATGACATTGTATATGTTATGTGACTGTACACTATTTGTCAGCGCAATTTCTTATAAATCCAGAGTTAGTTATCTCACGAGTGTTCCAGGGGTCTCTGCCACATCTCTATAAAATATTTCACATCCATTTTTGTGGTTTACAGTGAGGGAACATATATTTGCAGTACCTGGAGTGTTGCCATTGCGCTCTGGAATCGGGGAAAGTTTAATTACATTTTTCACGTTACATCTAATCTAATGAAATCGACATTTGAAACACAAGTGTGCCTCACACTACATCTGTACTGCTGAAATCCAAAGGATGAACTTCAGCAATCTTTTGTACATTGGAAAAAATGCCTTCGACTTGACTGGAAGTCTACTGTTCTCCATACGGCGATTTTTCAGTTTAGCACACACTGTCTCGGAGGGCGGATCACATTACGTTGTACTGCCCTACGTGTCAACCACAGTCTAGTGCTGTTTCACCTTCTTAAAGCAGTTGATTTTGTGAGAAGGCAAAAACGCTGAGCTTTCCTAGAAATTATGTGCAGTTGAGAAATATGCAATTTTGTTTATGAAAGTAAATTCACTTTAATTTTGTTAAAAGTATACCAATCAACCTCAAACTACTGTACAATCTGCACAAAGCTAAAAATATGGAGGGGGTGCAAAAATTAGGGACAAATGTAAAATATTGCTCGTATAAATTTAATATTATACAATGTCACCTCCTATTGTTTGGAATATAATTCTCAAAAGTTTGAGACAAAACAGAGGGGCTGTGGCTAACTACGTCAAAGTGTGGACTATTTTATCTCACAAAAAGTAGAAGAATACAAAGTAAAGCAAACAAAAACCTAAATAACAACAACACAAACATAACACAACACAAAACTAACATCATTGTATAATAGCAATAACCCACGGCTGGGTGTGGGTAATGTTGGATTTACCCATGGTTGCCATGGCTTGGTCACGAGGGCAAAGACTGGCCAAACCATGTCAACCGTGGGTAAATCCAGCATTACCCACACCCAGTCGTGTGTTATTGCTATAATATACCCACAGTTTTTAACCTGTTAAATTTATTTATTTTTATTTTACATTTATTGACCGGGATTGTCCGACTGAGCTGAAGAGCTTTTTTTCAGTGGAGGCCCAGGGAGAAAAGCTCCAACATTTTAAATAATTTTCATTATAAATTAGCATTAAACAGCAATGTTATGGGACTATTACAAGGCATTAAGCAGGAATATAATGTTATACAGTGTCAATAATCAGAAGTATAGCAAAACTACTTCAAGATGTATAAAACGAAATATGTCACTAAGATGAATATCATTTTTGGGGTAAGTGGTTACAAAAACCCAGTTTTATCATAATGTAGTTGCATGAAGGCAAGACAATTACAATAGAATGTTTCTCTGAGGCGATTTGCTTAATAGATTGTAGAAGACAATAGAAAGAGCAGTCAAGGAAGATTAGAGAGAGCTAGTAGAGCTAGTGAGAAAAGTGAGTTAAGGGCAGAATGCAGATTAAGGTATGAGAAGTAGGGGATGTTTAAGGAGGGAGAGTGCAGCAGCAGAACCAGTGACTTTTAAAGTGCTCTTTGGTGGCTGTCTTAAATTGTTTAGGATGTGTAAAGGTCCTGATTTCTAGTGGGAGCCTATAAACATCCTCATATTGTGATAAGACAATGTGCATACAGATACTTGTAATCATATTTTCTGTACCATAAACAACTTTAGCATATAGTACTGCTGCTTTTGTATTTGTTTTCTGAGCCCAAGTATCATCTGACATCTATACCTCATATAAAGGTATAGAAAATATCTACTGAGTATATAAAAGAATAAAATAAATGGAACAAGCTGAGAATCAGTCAAATGGTTTTCACCACAACTGCTGTTGCTGAAAATTGTTTCTAAATCCTTGGATTTATACCTTTGTGGGAATATGCCCAGAAAGAAAGGTGATGCAATAATCTGCTCTCCTACAACACTGGATATTTAAGTACAGATGCCACGGTTTAAGTCCAAATGTTGTACAACAGCAGATTATTGCATCACCTTTCTTTCTGGACATACGCTTTCCTGTTTCTGATTCTGTCTCTATTTTTACTGTTAATGATGGCAGTGTAACAAAGAAAGTACAGTTCTGCAAATGAATTTACCATAACTGTAGATGTTTGAATGGTCACTGCTGTAGTAGCCTTAGATATATGGGTTATAGCCTGCACAAAATATAACAGCCTGCCTGCTTCCAAAGATTCAAGGCACCTTCTACAAGCCCAATCCAACAGGTAGCTCAGGCTGCGCTGATTAAAAAGACAGGTTTGGTCCATAAGCACTTAAGAGCTTTCATGCCAACAGAGAAAGGGAGGCTCAGCCTTGAAAGGTCAAAAAGTCCACACCATGGCATAATCAACACATCAGAAAAAGGAGGGAGTTGCAGGGAGAGTGGCTACAACAGCAGTGATCATTCGAACATCTACTGTTATGGTAAGTTTTACACAACTGTAATACGCTCATCACATTGATCACAGCTGCAGTAGTCCTAGCTATATGGGTAGATTACCCTAGTGTAATGCATTTGGGAAGTGGAAGGAGAAGGGTTCATTAGCCCCTGGAAAATGGTCCTAGCAAAGACTGATATAGACCTACAAAACGAATCAAGCATGTAGTTCTTTGTAAATTTATGCTCAGAGGACCAAGTTTCTGCTTCTAAAATACTTCTAGAATTCAACTTTTTCCAAAAAGCCAGAGAAGAAGCCAATGCCCTGGCAGAGTGGACCTTGATCCTACCTGGAATACTTTTGTTGTGGTGAGTACAACAAAAGGTAATAGTTTTAGACAACCATTTGGAAATGGTCAGTTTTGACACAATGTCCCTTCCTCTTACCTTCACAAGAAATGAACAACTGATCCAACAATTTGACAGATTTACTTTGTCAAGATAGTACCCGAGTTGTCTGTGAAGATCCAAGATATGGCGTATCCTTTCCCCTCACTTTTAGGTTCAGGAAAGAAAGTGGGGAGATGGATAGCTTGGCATACTGTAAACTCAGATACCCTTTTAGCCATAAAAGAAGGATTAGCTCTCAATGAAACCATGTCTCTGTAGAAAATTAGGTAGGGTTGACTCACCATAAGAGCTTGCAGCTGAGATACCCTTCTTTTAGAGGTCCGAGCAATTAGTAAAACTGTTTTCCATGTTAAGAATCTCAAGTCAGCCTGGTTAGCTGACTCAAATGGAGCAGGCATTAGCTTCTCTTATACAAAATTAAGATTCCAAGGAGCAATCACTGGTTTTCTTGGAAGCCTCATATGCAAAACCCCTTTCAGAAATATTTTGACATGAGCATGCATTTATAGAGGAGGATCCATTGGCAGACATGCTGAAATGACCAGTAAATGTATCTTGAAGAAAGAGTAAGGAAGGCCACAGGATAGGAACTTGCACAAATATTGTAAAGCCAGTGAACAGCTAGCCCAGGTTTAGAGAATTTATTACTGATGTATTATTTATAGGACAGGATAAAATAAATACATTGACCCACTTATTAGATTTAGTGTTGGACAATAATTATATATATTATGATGGCCAATATTTTAAGCAGATTAAAGGGGTAGTTATGGGCTCCCCTGTAGGCCCCCTATATGCAAATACTATTATGGCAATGTGGGAGAAAAAATTCTTGTTCAACTCGGTTTATATGGCGTATATTAAATTATATATTAATTTTCTTGATGATTTATTTTTTGCCTGGCATGGACCTAGGGAATGCATCCCCGAATTTCTTGAGTATCTGAATAATTCAACTGAATTCCTATCATTTTCATACACTACAGGAGATGTGAATATTGCATACCTTGATGGATGGTTGACTAGGGATGTAGCAGGGGGCTTTTTGAAATGTTCCCATTTTCAGGAAGAAAACCTACTCTAATAAACTTTTGCATTACTTAAGTAACCATCTGAATCATGTAAAAAAAAGCAGTAATCAAAGGCCAAATGGTAAGGGCCACAAGGATGATTACACCGGAGAACGGGTTTATAGAGGAGGTTAATTTTATAGGGAATATGTTTTTAAATAGAGGTTATCCTAAGACCCTTATTGATACTATATCCTCAGAAGTTATTAGGAAAAGAATATCTGGATTTTATAATCCATTATTAAGGCAAAGAATATAGGATACCACACAAGGTATAGTAGATTAAGGGAATGTACAGGTCTTATTAACTAGTAATGAGATATCAAATTGCCTTAACAATGAAGTAACTCAGGCTAGGGGAATAAAGGATTTTAAGTGGATTAATGCTTTTATTCTTCAATTTACCAGTGACAGCCCAAATATCTTGTGTACTTTATATAAAAATTGGGAATAGATTCTATCTGATAGGGAAGTTAGTCAGATTCTAGGCACCTACCCTAATATTATTTATAAAAGGGATAGAAATTTGAAGGATTGGTATAAATCCCTAACTACTATGGGAAGTATAAAAAATGGTGCAACGAAGAGGTGTGGAATGTGTAATCAATGCAGGTATATATTGGAATGTGATAACATTGTGTTAGGTGGTAAAAGTATTGGTATAAAAGGACATTTTAATTGTAATACAAGAGGTGTGGTATACTCTGCAAAGTGTTTGCAATGTCCAGCTTACTACATAGGTAAGACTGAATGGAAAATTAGGCAGTGTACTGATAAACATATATATGATATAAGCAAAGCTAAGCATATTAATGCGCTGTTTAGACACATTCGAGAATGTAATGATCATAGTTTTGCCTTTGTTATTTTGAAGCAAGTTAGAGAAAGCTCAAGAGGGTGACTTTGGAAAGTAATATTGGAAAATATAAAGTATTGGTGGCAAACATATTTAAATGCCATTGTACCACCAGGAATTAATGATGTTATTGCTTTAACTAGTGTTTTAAAACTTAAAGTTTTTAATAGGTAATGAGAGAAGTTGTTTTATGTTAAATTATTTTATGTTAAATATTTTAGGTGTTCTTGTTTTTTTGGGGGGATATTATATGATGTATAGAAGGTAATGAATTTTGTGGGTTACTTGAATAATTGGAATAATTACTACTAATTTAGTATGTATATATATATATAAGGTGAGATGAAGCTAAATTATGTATTTTTCTGAAGGGTTGGGAAATCTACCTGAAAAGCACTTACCAATAAGAGCTTTTGCTGGTTGTTCTGAGTACTCTGCGAGTTGGTTGGTTTTTAGTAGTTGGTGTGTTGTAGTTTTCGTGTTCCATTGGCTTCAATATATGATTTTCCAGTAGCAGGCTTTTTGCCTCCATTAGCTTTTCTGCTGCACATCCTCAGTAAACAGGGTCCCTAAAGGGGAATTAAGACCCTATCATCCAGACAGCCAAATGAATAGGTGTGACCGTGTTGGGACCCTGTACGTCAAACTTACACTTGCTCTCTTGTGGGAGAGATTAGATCCAGTCTGTTAAGAAAGCTTGTAGTAAACGCCCATGTAGCCATTTTCCAGAAAAAGCGAAGCAACCAAGATTACCTTGGCCAGAAGGAGGCACCATGGATAATCTTTGGGGATTCCTTCTGAATCTTTCAGGAAGTATCTTGGTTATGGGGTGGTAAAAAGCATACAGGTACATTCCTATCCAAGGAAAGGAAAAGAAAAAGGTATCTGTCTCTCCAGGCCTTCTATGCATGACAGAGTCCTGGAGCAGAATTCCTTTTAATCAACTTATTGTTCAGTGAGGAGGCAAACAGGTCTACTTGAGGAACTCCTCACAGATTGATCAAATTTTGGAAGATCACCTGAACTAGTTTCTATTTGTGAGGGTCTGACATTGTCCTGTACAAGCCTGTCTATCCTAACAGTTTTGCTCCTGACAGGAGATGTATAGGATGCCTGTAGCCTGAGTTTGTGCTGTGAAGCTATATCCCAAGCTAACATGGTTAGTCTGCAGAAGGGGTCCAACCAGGTTTCCCCATTGCTTGTTGATGTACCACATGACTGTAGTATTCACAATAACAACTTGAAGAGGTCCCAGGGACCAAAGATGATTCAGGGAGTTGAGTGCCTTGGCCATGGCAACCATTTCATTTATATTTATCTGTGTGCCTACACCTGTCCTTGAGTGGCCCACATGGCCTTGCACTTTTTATCCCTTCTGAAAATGCTCCACAAGCAAAAGGTATCTGAGGTGTCTGTATGGTGACTGCTTTTGGAATTATGTGTGGAGGGAGAAGGGGAGATCTGAAATTAGGGATATTTGTTGTCTCCACAAAGTGATTTAGCTTCTGAGAATCCACAGTACTGGGGTTTGAAAAGCCACAGGATGTTGGTACTGAGACAAAAGAGACTTCAGATACCATTGTATCTTTCTCACAAGGAATCTTGACAGAGGTATCATTAAAACCATACATGACATGAGACCCAAAATCATATTCCCTCAGAGTGACTAAAGTCTGTGTAGAAATCCTTAGAAACATATCTAGATATAGAGCTATCTTTTTCTGTGGAAGAAAAAGCTATTTTAACTGAGGTGTCTAGCAGGGATCTACTTCATAACATTGAAATTCATAATGTTGAATTTCATAACATTGAGAACAAAATATCTAAAAGCCAAAACATTGAAAATGTGCTTCATAACATTGAAAACTAGAATGCATATGTAAACAACATCCTCTCCACCTATAATAACACCTAACTAACAAACACACTTTCTACTATGTTTCTGCAGGGGCACAAGCCCTCCCTGCTCCCCACACCCCCCTAAATTAAATATACCAACTCGAAGATCACACTACAGTGGAAAAAAGTTAATTTCCTAACCTCACTGTATCACAATCACCATACACTGAGGTTAACAAACTAACTTTTTTCTACTGTAGTGCGATCTTGGAGTTGGTATGTTTAATTTATGGGGGGAGGTGGGCGGCAGAGGCCTCCACATGGGGGGTGCAGAGCTTACCCCCTGCAAAAACGTAGTAGAAAGTGTATTTGTTGAGTTAGGGCTGCATTGTTGGAGGTGACAATAACTTACTTATGCAATGTAGTTTTCAATGTTATGAAGGTTACTCTTCTTCAATGTTCTGAGATTTTCTAATGTTTTGGGTTTTTCAGTGTTTTGAATTTTCGATGGACAATGAAAGATCCTCAATGCTGTAAGAAATTCAATGTTATAAAGGAGACCCATCTAGCTGACACTCCAGGAACACATTCCTGTGTGAAGGACTCAAAAAAGACTTTTGAATGTTTTCTTGGAATCCCAGCTTGTGCAATAGATCTCTCACCCAAGTAAGAGATTCCTGACACTTTGAAAAAAGACTCTCTGGGCTGGAGATAAGCAAGTCTCACATTATAATATGGAAAAAATTGGATAGCCAGTACAGCCTTCAAGTAGTTTATAGCACTGGATCTAATTTGTGAACATTCTTGATGCAGTGAATAGTCCAAAAAGGGGGTTCTGAAGACTTGTGGTAAGGGAAAGGAGGAAAAGTACCCCCGGGCAACCCGGGGTTAAGATTTGGGGGCCTGGAGGGAAGTAAAATGCAAAGATCGCAACAAGGGTGCCCACTTCAAAAAATCTGATCCACTACCGACTGATTGAGACCACTTTCGTGAGGAGGCATCAGAATGGATCTGCTCAGCCTGTCCGCCAAGAGGTTGGACCTGCGGGGGATGTGCATTGCTATCAGAAACCGATGAGAGGAGATTGCCCATGTGCCAAAAGTCTGAGAGCTTCTCGACACAACGGATGGGACCTGGTCCACGCCCTGCTTGTTGATGTACCAGACCATGGACATGTTGTCGTTTGTACTGCAATAGTCCCGTGGGAAGAAAGTCATTGAGGGCTTGCAGCGTTAAAAGCACGCTCTCATCTCCAGGACATTTATGTGCAGATGGTATTCTATGGGTTGCCACGTCCGTGGACCATCCTGCCCTGATAATGCCCCCACCCGATCAGAGGCATCCGTAGTGACTGTGGCAACTGGAGGAGAGGAATGAAAGGGTCGGCTGATGAAGAAGAGGGAAGATATCCACCAATTCAGATGAGTTCTGCACGACTGTGTGACTAAGATTTACATGCCTCATGGGGAGACTGTAGTACGACCACTGCGTGAATAGCATCCACTGCAGAAGGCGCATGTGGGCGAGCCAGAGGAGTACTAGAAGAACAATGGCGCAGCCATAAGACCTAGAACCTTCAGTATAAATCTGGCTTTGACCTTGTTGCTCTGCAATAGAATCCGAGCGAATTTTTGGATGTCCAGAATTCTTTAATCTGTTAGTCTGGCTAACATTTTGACGGTGTTTAATTCTCGCCTATAAAGGTGATAGATTGGCAAGGCAGCAGAGAAGATTTTCAAATTTACTGAAATTTAAACTCCTGCAAAGCTGCAGAGTGTAGTCTCTGGTCTGAAGAAGCTGACACCTGGTGGTGGCGGAGAGGAGCCAGTCGTCCAAATAAGGAAACACCTGGAATCCTTGCCGTCTCAGATGAGCTGTGACCACTGCCATGCATTTGGTAAACACTCTGGGGGCTGATGTGAGGCCAAAGGGCAGGGCTCTGAATTGGTAATGACTGGTCCCTAGCGAGCGGAGAAACCTTCTGGAGCGCCTGTGGATCTTTATGTGATGGTGCGCGTCCTGAAGGTCTATAGAGCACATCCAGTTGTCCTTGCCCAGAAAGGGCAGAATGGACTGAAGCGTGACCATCCGGAATCTTGCCTTCTTGACAAATCTGTTTAGACTGCTCAGGTCTAATATTGGTCTCCAATCTCCCGTCCTTTTGGGGACCAAAAGAATCTCGAGTAGAGGGCGGATCCTACCTGGTCTGCCGGCACAGTCTGGACGGCTCTTTTTCCTAGGAGCTTTGAAACCTCCTGTTCTGCCAAATCCCTTTGACCGGGTGAGATATCTGGAAAGGATTGTTGAGGTCTGGGATACCTTCGAAGGGATTTTGTAACCCTCGGATATGATCGACTGTACCCACATATCTTGTGAGAGGGAATGCCAGGCTACTGGGTACAGCGAAATCCTTCCCCCGACTGCCTCCAAGGGTGGACAGTCGGGCAACACCTCAGGGATGCTGAAAGGGCTTCTCAGGAAGAGACTCCCTGTTGCCCTGTTTCTGAGGACCCCCCCCCTGCCTCTAGGGTGGCGTCTATTATTGTCGCCGCCTCTGCCTCTGGGGGTAAACTGACCCACGTGTGTCTGGTGTAGCTCCTTGGGCTTTGAACCACATCTTCCTCCCTTCTGACCCTTGGGATATGGTCTAGAAGGGGTGGAAAAATGGACTCCAACGGCAGAAAGAGTTTTACCGTCCTGCTCACACCTGGTCAAGGTATCCTTCACCTGAGGTCCGAACAAAGCCGAACCATCAAAGGGGTATTAGTGAAGGGCGCCTTAAAGGGTCCACTAAATTACAAAGCCGCATCAGGCTTGGCGTCTAAAACAACTCCTGTGCCTGCGACCTGCTCGCTCCATCGGCCGCATGGGATATGAGCCGCATGGAGGAGTTGGATAGGAATTAGGATTGCTAGCTGTGATGCAATCTTTCTTGAGCCCCAGCAGCAGAAGGATCCTGGACCACTTCACCCAGTTCCTTGAGAATATCTCTTTGAAGCCTGGTGAAGTGACAAAGGTAGTTCAGCTTAGCATAGCAAAGGTAGCTGAAGAAAACATCCGCTTTCCATACCTGTCCATGGTCCTAGAATCCTTGTTAGGAGGATGGACAGGTACTGAAGGATCGCCAATTCCTTCTTAGTGGCCGCCACCGCGCATCCACAGAGACCCCTTGGAAAGAAACTGTTTGTCCGTAGGGACCGTGATAAACTTGGATGGTCTCCTGGGGACAGGTTCCACAGAATCTGGAGCCACGCCTTCCGAGCCACTACCTGCATAAGTGGGTCGAAAGGCGGAGACACCAGGAGGTGGAGGGTCGGGATCCAAAAGCCTCAGGTATACCGACTCATCCTTGGAGGGATCAATGGATGGCCAATTCACCCCTCTGTTTGAGGAGCTCAAGGATGTCTGAAAAGGAGACATCCTCAGAGGGGATCGTGGGGAACCCTCAAACCATCTAAGTCAGTATCAGATGTAGTAGACTCGGGAGTCTGTGTGTTTCCTCTTACCACGTCCTCTTCTGAGGGTTCACCTGCGGATCAGGAGAAACTTGGAAGAGGAGGAAATTCCCAATGGGGAAACCTGGGCGATGGATCCCTGGGCCTGAGAGCAAGAGGCTGGCAAGAGGTGTCTACAGGCACAAAGAGGGAGAGCTAGAGGGATGGACGTTGACCTTGCTCAGTAGCCAGGACACTCCTCATCCTCAAGGCTCCCCTCCCGGGGAGGCAGAATATCCCGATCCGAGGATACAGGAATTCCAGCTCCACTGAGAGGGAAGGCTCGAGGCCGATGTCGGTGCTGAGCTTACCAAAGCCGATGCCCGAGAGGGAGGCGGGGTTGGACAAGGGTCCGATGCCACTGGCCCCCTCGGGCCGACAAAGGGAAACCGGCGGCGGATCCCTCCAAGGAAGGCCTCAAGGAGGAGATCGGGAGCCGAGGGCGATGGGAGCCGAAGGATGTATCGCTCCGGCGCGGCTGATCGCTGTCGAGCTCCGGCTCCGAACTCTGGTGTGGAGTCGGAGGAGGAAGTTCAAGGGGTGAAACAATAGCCGAAGTCTGCTGAGATGGGCTATGGAGCATTTGGGCCAGTGCCTGCGACTTCAACAGCCTGCTTACCACCCTCTCTAAGTCGTGGTCAGACAGCCTGGAAGATCTCGAAGATCGGCTCCGATGGCTCCTCCGACAAAAGAAGAGACCCCGGGCAGTGGATAATCTGCAAGGAAGGGACCGAGATCTCTTCGGACGAGAAGCCATCGAACCGAAGTCCCCTGAATTCAGATGGAGCCGAAGGTTTCTCGGCTCGATGCTGGATAAGGTGTCATCCAGGCGGAGCCGACAAAGGCCTGATAGATCGGGTGTCGGAACGATCGGTGCCGAACCCACTACTTTGGAAGTAGATAGATCGGTTCCAGCGGGCCGATCTCGGCTCAACGGGCGAACCCTGAAGGAGGCTTGGATACTGTAGCCTGAACCGGTGGCTTAGAAGGTTTACCAGACCCTGTTTTAGAGGGAAAACCTTCTGGCTTAAGTAAGCCACGGAGGATTAACTTATTCCTCCGTTCCTGCAGGACTCTCTGGCTAAAAGAGTGACACAAAGCACAGGAGTCTTGCAGGTGCAAAGGCCCCAGGCAGTAAACACAAGAAGTGTGACCGTCTGTCAGAGACATTTTCTGACAGCACGAGTCACACTTCTTGCTCTGAACCTTGCCTTCCTTTGACATTTTTCTAAGGAAGAAGTCACACACAAACCCCAACAAACACACACAATTAATCCCCTAACACACACACACACAGGTAGGGATTAACCAATGGGGTCTAGGCCTAACTAAACTTTTATACAATCACCAAGGGAATTTAAAGTTTTGAATTATAAGGGAATAGGGTGGGCTGTAAACACACTACAGACTATGAAAATGGAAACAAGGGGAAAATAAATCCCTAACTAAGCTTTTTTCTCTTTTGACAAAAAATTACTTACCTCAGCTGGCAAAGGAGACCTCTTTCGCTAAGCGGCAAACGAGATCTGGGGTAGTTCCGCCTTGCATCATGGGATATAGGGTTGCCTCGAGCTGGTAAAAGGAGTTCTCAAGCTAAAGCAAGTGCCGGTCGGGCAGGGATGGCTCGAACCCATCCAGCAAGAATGAAGGCGAGATTGACAACTTAACATCTTAAAGTTTTTAATAGGTAATGAGAGAAGTTGTTTTATGTTAAATTATTTTATGTTAAATATTTTAGGTGTTCTTGTTTTTTTTTGGGGGGGTATTATATGATGTATAGAAGGTAATGAATTTTGTGGGTTGCTTGAATAATTGGAATAGTACTACTAATTTAGTGTGTATATATAAGGTGAGATGGCTAAGTGTATTTTTCTGAAGGTTGGGAAATCTACCTGAAAGCACTTACCAATAAACTTTTGCTGGTTGTTCTGAGTACTCTGCGGTTATTATTTTTTATAGTTGGTGTTGTAGTTTTCATGTTCCATTGGCTAATATATGATTTTCCAGTAGCAGGCTTTTTTGCCTCCATTAGCACCTGCTGCACATCCTCAGTAAACAGGTCCCTAAGGGGAATTAAGACCCTATCATCCAGACAGCCAGATGAAATTGACTGGTGTTGGGATGTATCAAACACACTTGCTCTTGTGTGATTAGATCCAGTCTGTTAAGAAAGCTTGTAGTAATTGCCCATGGCCATTTCCAGAAAGGCGATAACCAGGGTTACCTTTGCCAGAAGGAAGGCACCATGATAATCTTTGGGGATTCCTTCTGAATCTTCAGAAGTATCTTGGTTATTAGTGGAAAAGCATACAGGTACATTCCTATCCAAGGAAAGGAAAAGAAAAGGTATCTGTCTTCCAGGCCTTCTTGCATGGAGTCCTGGAGCAGAATCTTGTCAACTTATTGTTCAGTGAGGAGGCAAACAGGTCTACTTGAGGAACTCCTCACAGATTGATCAAATTTTGGAAGATCACCTGAACTAGTTTCTATTTGTGAGGGTCTGACATTGTCCTGTACAGCCTGTCTAAAACAGTTTTGCTCTGACAGAATGTAGGATGCCTGTAGCCTGAGTTTGTGCTGTGAAGCTATATCCCAAGCTAACATGGTTAGTCTGCAGAAGGGGTCCAACCAGGTTTCCCCATTGCTTGTTGATGTACCACATGACTGTAGTATTCACAGTAACAACTTGAAGAGGTCCCAGGGACCAAAGATGATTCAGGGAGTTGAGTGCCTTGGCCATGGCAACCATTTCATTTATATTTATGTGCTTACACCTGTCCTTGGTGGCCCACATGCCTTGCACTTTTATCCCTTCTGAAAATGCTCCACAAGCAAAAGGTGTCTGAGGTGTCTGTGGTGACTGCTTTGGAACACGGAGGGAGAAGGGGAGATCTGAAATTAGGGATATTTGTTGTCTCCACAAAGTGATTTTGCTTCTGAGAATCCACAGTACTGGGGTTTGAAAAGCCACAGGATGTTGGTACTGAGACAAAAGAGACTTCAGATACCATTGTATCTTTCTCACAAGGAATCTTGACAGAGGTATCATTAAAACCATACATGACATGAGACCCAAAATCATATTCCCTCAGAGTGACTAAAGTCTGTGTAGAAATCCTTAGAAACAGATCTAGATCTAGAGCTATCTTTTTCTGTGGAAGAAAAAGCTATTTGAACTGAGGTGTCTAGCAGGGGTCTATTTCATAACATCGAAATTCATAATGTTGAATTTCATAACATTGAGACAAAAATAGCTAAAAGCCAAAACATTGAAAACTCAGAACATTGAAAATGTGCTTCATAACATTGAAAACTACAATGCATATGTAAATAACATCCTCTCCACCTATAACAACACCTAACCAACAAACACACCTTCTACTATGTTTCTGCAGGGGTGCAAGCCCTCCCTGCTCCCCACACCCCCCTAAATTAAATATACCAACTCCAAGATCACACTACAGTGGAAAAAAGTTAATTTCCTAACCTCACTGTATCACAATCACCATACACTGAGGTTAACAAACTAACTTTTTTCTACTGTGGTGCGATCTTGGAGTTAATGTTGGTATGGGGATTAGTGGCAGAGGCCTCCACATGGGGGGTGCAGAGCTTACCCCCTGCAAAAACGTAGTAGAAAGTGTATTTGTTAGGTTAGTTAGGTTGTGTTGTAGATGCAGGTGATACAATTTACTTGTGCAATGTAGTTTTCAATGTTATGAAGCACACTTACAATAAGCACACTTACTTCTGAGTTTTCAATGTTTTGGGTTTTCAGTGTTTTGAATTTTCGATGGTATGGTCTCAATGCTATGAAATTCAATGTTATAAAGGAGACCCATCTAGCTGACACTCCAGGAACACATTCCTGTGTGAAGGACTCAAAAAAGACTTTTGAATGTTTTCTTGGAATCCCAACTTGTGTAATAGATCTCTCACCCAAGTAAGAGATTCCTGACACTTTGAAAAAGACTCTGCTGAGATAAGCAAGTCATTATAATATGGAAAAAAATTGGATAGCCAGTAGCCTTCAAGAAGCTATAACTGGATCTAATTTGTGAACATTCTTGATGCAGTGAATAGTCCAAAAGGTAAGGCAGAGAACTGATAATGTGCTCTGAATGCAAAAAAACCTTAAGAAATTCCTGAACTCTGAATAAATATGGATGTAATAACAAGTATCTTTTAAATCTACTAGAAAGACTGAAACAGGAAGAAGAGGTAACAGACTGTGAAGTGAAATCATTTTGAACATGGACACCATCACAAACAGGTTTACGAAAGAAAGATCCAGAACTGGTCTCCAAGCACTTTCGTTCTTTTGCACTAAAAACATCCTTGAATAAAAACATCTTCCTAAGCTGGGAAGGAGGAAATGGTTCTCTTTCTCCCTGGGACACGTGATGGACAGGTAGAAACAAAAGAGTCTGGTCTGCTGGATGAGGAATTACCCCCTGGAAATAAATGATTTCTTTCCACTGTCATCTCTAATCTTGGTAAATTATCTTCAGAACCCATTTGTCTGAAACTAACTGCTGCCAAAGAGAAATGTGGAGATTTAGACTTTCTGGAAGGGAACTGGATGGGGAGGAAGGGTCTATATCACATAGTCGAGGTTTTACAACTTTGAACATGGAATGTTCAAACCATTCCGTTCGAAGTTAGAAAACTTCGACTAGTGATTAAAAAAAAAAGTAAAAACAAAATAAACTGTTGTAAGCAGGGGGGCAAGCCCCCCTGCACCCCCCCCACTATTTAAATATACCAACTCCGAGATCGCACCACATTGAAATGAACGGAAACCTCCCCTTACGGAGGTTATGGGGCTTCTTCAATTCTTTTTGGAACCCCCTTCCATTTCTTTACCGACATTTTGTTGAGCCTATAACTGGATAAGAGGTTAGAGAATCCCTTAGAAAGTTTGAAAATGGAGGGCTGAAAAACCTTAGATATTTGTTGTATCAATTTGCCCCTTTCATTCCACTTTTTAATCACC
Source organism: Protopterus annectens (assembly GCF_019279795.1). Classification (NCBI taxonomy): domain Eukaryota; kingdom Metazoa; phylum Chordata; order Ceratodontiformes; family Protopteridae; genus Protopterus; species Protopterus annectens. The sequence continues at coordinate 564,777,516 of NC_056739.1, read as the reverse complement.
TCTGCAGCAGAAGAACCAAAAACTAAATCTCTATTCAAAGGGCAATTGCAAATCTCATTTTAAATCATCTGGGAGTTTCTGAGAAGACAACCAGGCAAACCCCCTAAAACAGTACCAGGGGCCATAGCCCTGGAAGAAGTATAATTTGAGTCATATACACACACACAAGGTAAACAATGAATAGTGTATTGTACAACTGAAGAACTAAAATTATTTAAAGCAGATTTTTCCTTACAAGAAGAAATTGTAGACAAAACATTTCTCATACTTTCACAGTTGTCAGAATAAACTTCAACATATGAGCCTGACAATTCAAAATTATGAAAATCAAAGTTGCAGAAGCATACACTTTCTTCCCATACTTAACAATAATCTATCCATCCTTATCAGAAAGAGTAGGATTAGAATTAACAAAATGTTTAGCAGCAGAAAAATTAACTAAAGCTATAGATGCTGGTTCAGGTTTAGGAAGAGTGTATAAAAACTTAAAAGACCTAAGAACTTCATACATTATATCCGCCCTTTTAGGGCAGCTGTCTGACCATCAGAAAAATTGTGGGCAGTGACACACATATCCTTGAAAGATGACAGAACTAGAGGAATGAGTGAAGGCTCTAGAAATTCCTTATTTAACAGCTCATATTATTTTTGAGGGAATGAGAAACCTCAGTGTTCCCCCACTGAAAACATTGACACATTATGGAAATAGTCTCAGAAAAAGGTAAACCCTCATAGGGAAAATCAGCAACTGAGCTCTCCTGAGACTGACTCAGAAATCTAAAGAGAAATCCTTGCATATGTCACTTCATCTTTCACTCCAGATTCAGAAACCTGAATTTCTTCAGGAAAAGAGATATCCCTTTTGCTTTTATTAAAAAAAAACTATCAAGAAGGATCAATAGCTTGAATTAAACCCTTAGCCAGACCCAGTAAATTGCTCATGTCTAATGAAAACTGAGAAGTAGTACATACAAATTTAGTTTTATGTTTCTTTTTGACAGGAAAATGGGAGCAACAGGGTTATTAATGGCAACTTCAGTTTCCCCAGGGATGGGTAGAGCATTTTGGCAAAAAAGGGAAGTCTTCACTGTTCCCTCTCCCAAGACCAACAAGCATGGGTTTCCCTTGGCCATTGAAGGGACCCAACATCCACAGACAACATGGCTAACCCTTGGTCCACATGCAGAGGGATCCTGGGTAAAAGATGAATGGTCTGAAAAAACAGTTTAGTCCACAGCAGAGTCACAAACCTGCAGCTGCTGAGGCAACTTTTTAGGCTGCTGTGGTGGCAAATGCTATTTGCTTAACTTTTCCTTTTTGTGGCTGGAAGACTGTGGGACTGGTAGCTTGTTCCATGGTCAAGCCAAAAATGGTTCCTCTTTCCAGGGGAAAATAAAAAGCAAAAGCCAGGGAAAGTTAAGTTTTTAGCACCAGCAGCATTTTCGGAATTACGGAGATGAAAGAAACAGCAACAGAAAAAGAGGGACTCAAACGAATACATCTATTAGTGAAGGACATTTTAAACCAGCATATAGAAAAGGTAGATTGCAGTAATTTTAGCTGCAACTGTGAATCATTAGTAATTAACTTGTCAGGATGTGTTTTAACGACTGAACAGATAAACATTTTAAATTTAAGTCTGAAGTTTAGCCCTGTGGTTGTTCCTCATTTACATGTGTTACAAGAACATTTTCAGCTCTCTTGGAAATTACATTTACATTTTTTTTTAAAGATAAAGTTTCCCATCATGTTAGTGATGTGAATTTAGAAACTTTTAGTGAAGATGACTATTTACTATTCTTGTGAATTTGATGTAGGTAATGTATCTGTTGAAAATTATGTTTTTAATGTATATTTTTTGCTAAAAACAACTAATATTACATATAAAATTAAGTTTATTCCTCCTTTCACTAATGATTGTGTGAAACAATTTTCAGCAATGTTACAATATGCTATTGAAAATGTTTATAAGGACTTTAATAATAAGAAAATGGAAATGTGTTACAATCTAACTAAGAGTGAATGGGTGGCCTTAAAAGAATTGTCTGAGAGAAAGGATTTAGTTATAAAACCAGCAGACAAATGCAGTAAAATTATAGTGTTACACTGTACGCAATACATGAAAATGTGTTATAAACATTTAGATGAGAATACAGTTTATAAAATAACTGATGTGAGTAATTACAAGAAAGCTATGAAACATTGTATATATTTGTTACAGAAGGGTGTAAGGTTAGGATACTTTACTGAGGAAGATGTAAATAAAAATTTAATATGGAGGGTTGTACTATGGCAATGTTTTATTGCCTACCAAAAGTACATAAAGATATGTACAACCCTCCTGGGAGACCAATTGTTTCTGCGACTAATTATTTTTTGCATAAGATTGGTATAGCGTTACACAATTTTCTGCTGCCATTTGTGGAGAAATAAACATCACATATAAAGGACTCATTTGATTTTTTTTTAGTAAAATCTGAATAATTCGTTGGACTTCTAAAATGTACTGGCTTACCCTAGATGTCAGTAATTTATATACAAATATCAGACATGCTGATGGCATTAAGGCATTATATTATTTTTTAGGAGACAATCCGGTGTCTCATTATATTATATAGTTGTTACAGTTCTGTTTGTTAAATAATTATTTTAGTTTTAATAATAGGATTTATCATCAATTACAAGGAACAGCCATAGGGACACCTTTTGCCTCCATGTACGCAAATTTATTCATGACCATGTTTGAGAAAGATTAAATTTATAAACACAGTTCTGTACAGAATTCTGTTTTATATTATTATAGATATATAGATGATTTAATTTTTATTTGTCAGGATGGTCTGGATGAAGTACAATATTTTGTGAGAGATTTGAATAATAATAATTAGCATTTATTTGAGGTGTTGCAATGTGGGAGGGAGATTAATTTTTTTGATTTGCATTTAGTAGCGTTACAGAATGGATGTATTTTTACTTCAGTACATAGGAAATGTATTGACAGAGGACAATATTTATATAGAACTAGTTGTCATCCGTCCCATTTACTTGATTCTCTACCCTATGGAGAATTTTTAAGGTTACATAGAATCTGTATCCATGATGATGATTTATGTAGCGAGACTGTCCA
>NC_056739.1:564714389-564769389 GCF_019279795.1 Protopterus annectens | reverse complement strand
CGTGAGGTGTTAGCCAGCAATATGCATCTCTTCCACCAAATAGCAGAATACCCTGAGGTAGTGGGTGCTATCAACTGCACACACATATGCATCAAAGCACCACCCAGTGAGCGGGGTAAGGTCTACATCAACTGCAAGGGCTTCCCCTCCATCAACTGCCAGGTCGTGTGCAATGCCCAGGGCATTATAATGAATGTCTGTGCTGGTTGCCCTGGAAGCTATCACGATCCCACATCTGGCATCTGACACAACTGTACCAGAGATCTGCCAATGGGGACATCCCTTATAGTCATCTAGTGGGGGATGCTGGTTATGCACTGGAACAGTGGCTGATGACACCCATCAGAAATGCACACACACCCGAACAAGAACTCTCCATGAGGCATACACACAGACCAGGAATTACAATAGAGGCTTGTGTTTGGATGCTCAAGTCATGGTTCCAGTGCCTGGACATTATCTGGCGGAGCCTTGCGGAGTACTCACCTGCTACAAATTGTACCCAAAATTGTCCATCGACAAAATGTGCCATGCTACACAGCCTGATTCTATGGAAAACAACTGCAGCAGGAAAGTACAGATTTTGTACCACTACCATAAATGTAACAGATGTTCGAGTGTCTTCACTGCTGCACACACCAGTCATTACACTTGGGTTATCCTGCCATCAGGCCATTCCAAGAAGGCCAGAGTTCCAAAGTCTTGGTCCGCGTCAAGTTGTTGTTTACTTTCCCTGACGCCAGTGCGCCAGGGTATATAAGATGCGGTCCACGCCATTTTCTTCAGTTTTTCTTGCTCCAGATGTCAGGTGTCCTCAACAGGTAGCAATACCTATTGCTAATAAAAATACAATAAAGGTAAAACAAACCAGTTACCAGCAAATACACCACATAGGTAGTATAGGGTTGAAAGGTATAGATAAGTCCCAGCTAAGAAAGGGGATGGTGGTAGGTTTGACTGCAAGAAAAGCATACTTGAACATCTACATTTATGGTAGGTAACAAATTGTACTATGTTCATCATGTTTCACTGCTGCAGTCATTACACTTGGGTTGAATCAGCTGAGTTAGTATGGTTTTATAGAGGATTTGGGGTGGCTATGAGGCCCTGCACTGCAGTGGCAAAGCCAGCTCTGACTGAACAAAGAGGCAAGTGGATAATGTTTGGTAAAGGTGTGCACTGAACCCAAGTTGCAGCTTCCAAGATATCTTTGCAGGTACCCCTAAGGTAGACAGCTAGGAAGGGCTAAGGCTCCTGGTGGGAATGGCCTAATGCTACTAGGTGCCAGTGGTTTCCCATGTGGTGTGTAGAAAAGAATCGGATACAGTGTCCTATCCACTTTAAAATGGTCTGCTTTGAAATAGCCTTTTTGGGCCCCAGGAAGAACCCTTTTCCCGGTTTGAAAAAACTTGCCCAAAAGGAATTGTTTTTTCTGGGGAAACCCCTCCTTTATTTTTGGGGTTTTGGGAAAATTCCCTTTAAATTGGGTTTGAGAATGGAAAACTTGGAAAGGGGTTTTAAAGCCCTGCTTTAATGGTAAGGGTCCACTCCTTTTGGGGCCAAAAATGAACCTAAGGGAGGTTTTGGAAGGACGTTTAAAAATAAATTTTAACTCCGGTTGGCGGCCCCAAGGGGAAATTTTTTCCAAGCAAAATTGAGGCCCAATTTGGGGGGTTTGGTTAAATTTTTTGCCCCCCCGAGGAATTTTTCTGGGGAGAAAAGGAAAGGGTCTGGTTAATACAGTTCCGGTTTCTTAATGGATGAAAAGGTAGTTTTCCCGCACCAGTAAGTATGAAATCGATTTCCCAAAGGGGCCAAAAATTGAACCTTGGGTTAGGAAGGGTCTCTGAAAAATTTTCCCCTTTTTGGCCCCGCCCCAAATGCATCCAAACCCTTTAAAGAATGTTTTGTCCGAAGCCTGAATATTTAAGGTTTTGGGCGGTTCCCCGGAAACTGATGCGTTGAGCCCAAATGCAAATTTGGGGAAAACCGGGGCCCCGAGGTAAGGGGGTAAAAAGGGTTCCCCCCGGGGGGGGGGGAATGGAGGTTCCCCTCTGTTTAGGAGGGAAATTTGGGGGCATTGAGGGGCTAACCCTGCTTCAAATTGGATAGAGATAAATCAGGGGGTTGTGTTTTCAGTTTGAGGGGTTCCCCTGCAGGATCAGGAGAAACCAGGAAGAGGAAGATATTCCAATGGGGGAAACCTGGGGCGGCGGATCCCTGGGCCTGAGAGCAAGAGGCTGGCAAGAGGCCGCCTACAGGCAATCAAGAGGAGGAGCTAGAGGGATGGACCGCTGACCTGGCTCAGAGTGCTGTAGACACTCCTCTCATCACTCAAAGGCTCCTCCCGAGGAGACCGGAATATTCCCATCTCGAGGAAATAGGAATTCCGGCTCCACTGGAGAGGAAGGCTCTCGAGGTCGACGCGGTGCCGAAGCTTACCAGTCAAGCCCGAGGGAGGAGAGCGGGTGGGACAGCGGAGGTCCGGATGCCACTAGCCCCTCGGAGCCAAGGGGAAACTCGATGACCGGATCCCTCCAAGGAAGGTCTCAAAGGAGGAGATCAGAGTCGTAAGATCGACGGAGCCGAAAAAGGATGTATCGGGTTCCGCGCCGCATACACAGTCGCTGTCCCCGGGAGAAGCTCCGGCTCCAACTCTGGTGGGGAGTCGGAGGAGGAAGTTCCAGGGTGAAGCAACAGCCGAAGTCTGCTGAGACGGGCTATGCGGAGCATTTGGGCTGCGAAGTGCCTGCGACATTTTAACAGCCTGCTTACCACCCTCTAAATCACCGTGGTCAGACAGCCTGGAAGATCTCGAAGATCTGAAGCCCGCCATGACTCGCCCGACAAAAGAGAGGAGACCCCGGAGCAGAGTGGATAGATTCCAAAGGCGAGGGGACCGAGATCTCTTCTTGGATGAAGTCATCGGAGCCGATGTCCTATGGCGTGCCCCAGATGGAGCCGACAAGGCTTCTCGCTCCGATATCTTGGATACCAGTCGGTTTCCTCGCCGGAGCCGACAAGGCAACAGCAGATTGCGTCGGAACCGACCCTGGCTGAGAAGAAGAAAGATCGGCTCCCGCCGAGCCAATCTCGACTCGAAGTGAGTCGGAGCCACCGGTGAAGGCTTGGAAGCGTAGCCTGACCCTTAGATGGCTTGGAAGGCTTACTGGACCCAGGTTTAGTGGATGAACCTTCCGGAAGCTTTAGCAAGCAAGCCACGGAGGATTAACTTATTCCTCCTTTCCTGCAGGACTTCGCTGGCTAAAAGAGTGACACAAAGCACAGGAGTCCTGCAGGTGTAAAGGCCCCCAGGCAGTAGAAAACACAAGAAGTGTGACCGCCTGTCAGAGACATTTTCATGACAGCACGAGTCACACTTCTTGAAGCCCTGAGAGACCTTACCTCCTTAGACATAGTCTAAGAAAAAGAGTAACAAAATACTCACACACACACACACCCAAAAACAGTCACACAAATTAATCCCACAAACACAGACACACAGATAGGGATTAATAAGGAAGGCCTAGGCCTAACTGAAATTTTTAAACTTTTTTTTCTAAAGTAAAAAAAATTTTTTTTTAACTATAAGGGGAATAGGGTGATTGTATGGACACTACACACTAAAAAATAGGAAAAGGGGAAGATAAACCCTGACTTAAGCTGTTTGAAAAACTCAAACTTACCTCAGCTGGCAAAAAAGGAGACCTCTTCAAAGCGCGCAAACGAGATCTGAGGTAGTCCCGCCTTGCATCATGGGATATAGGGTTGCCTCGAGCTGGTAAAAGGAGTTCTCAAGCTAAGCAGAGTGCGAGTGGAGTCGAGGATCGGCTCCGAACCCATCCAGCAAGAATGAAGGTGAGATTGACAACTTAACATCTGATATTGTCAAGAGTTTTGGTCTTTCTATACTTTAATCTTAGTATTTCAAGATTGTGATAGTAAACCTATATATATATATATATATATATATATATATATATATATATATATATATACACCTATATATACTCTACATACATACATACATATATGTGTGTGTGTGTGTGTGTGTATATATATATATATATATATATATATATATATATATATATATATATATATATATATATATATATATATATATATATATATATATATATATATATATATATATATATATATATATATATATATATATATAAATCTACAGCATTAAGACAGTGCTGCAATAACATGATTTTATTTGCTTGTTTGTTTTTGTTGACTGGGAAAGACATTTTTTCAGTTGAGGCATGGCACGGGGAGAAAACCTTAATAGAATTAATAACGTTATATAAAATTAGAACATAAAATACAGAACCGTTTCATATAAAATTAAAATTTATAAAAATACAAAAAAAGAACTTTTTATGTGTGAAAAACTGAGGGGCTGCCAGCCCAGCCAGATAGACCCCTGGATTCAGCAAGCCCTGCACGGTGTGCAGGACTAGTGCAGGAGCCCCAGCAGGCAATATGTCTGCTGTACGATCCAGGAATAAGCTGTAGGGACGTGCACGAGCACTCCTGCACGGAGTCAGCTCCTGTATGCAAATTACCCCATTTGCAGGTGAAATCCATGCAAATGAAGTGAATTTGCAATCCAGGAAGCCAGCCATGCGGGACTAGTGTAATCTGTAGAAATGTAATCGGTTAGTAACCGAATACATTTCTGCAAACTACATAACGGAGCCATGACAGCTCCAAATAAAGAGTGGATATTATGTAGAAAGCATGCCAATGGCCAAATATATCGCCACTGGCATGGAAAACAGTTGCAAAAATAAAAAAAATGAACTTCAGATCTTGGCTGTTTATGCGTAGGGCAGCAGAGTGCAAACGGGATCGGGCGAAAAATTTTAAAAATCCTAAAATAAGCATTCTAACCAAAATCACTATTTTGTCATTATACTCAATGGCAGGCAGAAGACAACATGGCCAGTGAACAGTGGTTGCTAAGGGGGGAGGCTCAGTGTGGGACCTGTAACTATGAATCAGCACGCAATCCTATGCAAATGAGAGGAATAATACTGAATCCCAGATTTATCCTGCATGCTAGTCAGCACCCAATAGTGTAAGAGCAGGAATAGCTTAGTGCAAGCCTAGGAGTTAGCTGACATCATAGGGGGGTGTCAGGCATACTGTAAGCGGACTGGAGCCCTGTGGCTTGTGTTTGCCCTTAGCTTAGCAGAGCTAAGCAAGGGTGTGTGTCTGAGGCTGCCTAGCACTCTTTACATTGCTTAAGCAGGTGTGCTCGCCGCGCACCAGGTTTTAAAAGAAAAAAAAAAGTAAACCAGGAAGCAGCAGCTCTGTGCACATTTGAGCACTGTGTTTGCGCAGTGCGCCCCCGGGGGTAAACAGAAAGGCAATGGGAAGGGAAAACAGCAGTAGGAAGGTAATCTAGGAGTACAAGCATAGCTGGCAGATGAAATGTATCAGAATCAGCCAATTACACAGGCAGCCCAGCCCAGAACACTACTATAAACTATACAAACACCTTTCCCTCTGGTTTTTCCCACATACTCTACACCACCAGTGCATAAAAGCGGGAACTTTTAACAAAGAAAAACAACAAAATGATAGGGACTTGCAGCAGCTATCAGACATCAACATGTGGAAGAGGCTGAAGGTGATGAGAATGCTGCTGATCAACCCACAGTGAGGAGACAGAGAAGGGTGTACAGACCCAGGGTAACCTACCAGGGTCTACATGGGCTGGTGATAATGGAGCGCTATAGGATGGACAGGGACCTCCTACCGCAAATTGTTGAGCTGTGCCGGCCACGCCTGACACGCAGAACTAACAGAGGGGAACCCATCCCAGTGGATACCACGGTATGTGTAATCCTAGTAATACTAGCCACAGGTACCTCCCAAAGCCCAACTGGGGATATCATGGGGATATCACAGGCATCAGCATCCAGGGTATTCCGCCATTTCCTGGATGCCATGTCAGCACATGCCAGTGAAAACGTATATTTCCTCAACACCCGTGAGGTGTTGGTCAGCGATATGCATCTCTTCCACCAAATAGCAGAATACCCTGAGGTAGTGGGTGCTATCGACTGCACACACATATGCATCAAAGCACCACCCAGTGAGCGGGGTAAGGTCTACATCAACTGCAAGGGCTTCCCCTCCATCAACTGCCAGGTCGTGTGCAATGCCCAGGGCATTCTAATGAATGTCTGTGCTGGCTGCCCTGGAAGCTATCACGATTCCCACATCTGGCATCTGACACAGCTGTACCAGAGATCTGCCAATGGGGACATCCCTTATAGTCATCTAGTGGGGGATGCTGGTTATGCACTGGAACAGTGGCTGATGACACCCATCAGAAATGCACACACACCCGAACAAGAACTCCATAATGAGGCATACACACAGACCAGAATTACAACAGAGCTTGTGTTTGGATGCTCAAGTCATGGTTCCAGTGCCTGGACACATCTGGCGGAGCCTTGCAGTACTTACCTGCTAAATTCCTCCCAAATTGTCATCGTATGTGCCATGCTACACAATATGATTCTGCGGAAACAGCTGCAGCAGGAAAGTACAGTTTTGTACCTACCATAAATGTAGATGTTCGAGTGTCTTCACTGCTACAGTCATTACACTTGGGTTATCCTGCCATCAGGCCATTCCGCAGTTGGCCAGAGTTCCAAAGTCTTGGTCCGGCGTCGGTTGCTGTCACTTCTTCCCTGACGTCAGTGTGCCAGGGGTATATAAGATGCAGTCAACGCCATTTTCTTCAGTTTTTCTTGCTCCAGATGTCAGGTGTCCCCAAATAGGTAGGCAATACCTATTGCTAATAAAACATACAATAAAGGTAAAAACAAAACCTTCAGTTACCAGCAAATACACCACATAGGTAGTATAGGGTTGAAAGGTATAGATAAGTCCCAGCTAAGAAAGGGGATGGTGGGTGGGTAACCTGGACTGCAACAGTGAAGACACTTGAACATCTACATTTATGGTAGGTACAAAACTGTACTATGTTCATCATGTTTCACTGCTGCAGTCATTACACTTGGGTTGAATCCCAAAGCTGAGTTAGGGTGGCTGGTTCTATAGAGGATTTGGGGTGGCTATGAGGCCCTGCAGCACTGCAGTGGCAAAGCCAGCTCTGGATCTAGAATAAAGAGGCAAGTGATAATGCTTGGTAAAGGTGTGCACTGAACTCCAAGTTGCAGCTTCCAAGATATCTTTGGTAGGTACTCCTCTAAGGTAGACAGTTGAAGTGGCTGTTGCCCTGGTGGAATGTGGCCTAATGCTACTAGGTACAGGTTTCCCATGTGGTGTGTAGCAGAATCGGATACAGTGTCCTATCCACTTTAAAATGGTCTGCTTTGAAATAGCCTTTCCCTGTTTTCCTGCAGCATATGCTACAAACAATTGCTCAGTTTTTTTTGAAAGATTCTGTTTTGTCCAAGTAGAAACTTAATTGTCTGTGTATGTCTAAGGAATGCAGAAGTCTCTCCCCTTTATTCTGGGGATTTGGATAAAAAGTTGGCAAGTGAATACTTTGGTTAAGAGCCACACTGGATACCACCTTAGGCATAAAATGAAGGGTTTGTTCTTAAAGAAACCCTGTCTTGGTGAAAAATGATGAAGGGCTCCACTGCCATTAGTGCCTGTAACTCTGAGACTCTTCATGCTGAGGTTATTGCCAGAAGCAGAGCAGTTTTCCATGATACATATTTTAATTCTGCTGAATTGGCTGGCTCGAAAGGAGATAAAGTTAGTTTTTCCAAGACAAAATTGAGGTCCCAAGTTGGTGTTGGTGCTCTCCGGGGTGGTCTTATGTTTTTAGCCCCTCTGAGGTACTGTTTTAGCAATGGATGAGAGAAAATAGGAGGATCTGTGTTGTAATGAGCCGAGATGGCAGAGGCGTGGATCTTAATGGATGAAAAAGATAGTCCTTTGTCCAGCATCTCAGTTAAGTATTGTAATATCTGAGGAATATTTGGGACAAGAGGGTCAAAGCTTTGAGCCTGGTTCCAGGCACAGAATCTCTTCCCCTTTTCTGAATAAGATTTCCTGGTGCTAGGCCTCCTGGCCTCCAAAATGACATCCATAACAGCTTTAGAGAGAGGTGTTGTCTGCTTGACTAATGAATCTGCCATGCAGTCAGGTTTAAGGTTTTGAGCTGACTGTGCAGGATCTGATTGTTTTGTTGAGTCAGAAGGTGCAGAGTTTGAGGTAAAATCCATGGTGGGCCTTGAGCTAAGTTCTTTAAGATTGGGTACCAGTGCTGGCGTGGTCAGTCTGGGGCAATCAGGATCATCTGTGGTTTTTCTTGTCTGGCTTTTAGGAGTACCTTTGAAAGGAGAGGCAGTGGTGGGAAGGCATAAACTTTTAGGCTTTTCCAGCTGAATGAGAGAGCATCCACCTTCCATGCTTGTGTGTGATCTTGTGCAGAATTTTTGTAGTTGGCAATTCATTGGGAAGGCAAAGAGATCTATGTCTGGGCACCTCCATTTTTGCATTATCATGCTGAATACTTGTGGATTTAATTTCCACTCGTGAGGATCCATGATGTTTCTGCTTAGGTCTGCCAGAGTGTTTTTCTTTCCTGGCAGGAATTGTGTTTGTAGATGAACTTGATAGGTTAGAGCTGTGTTCCACAAGGTCATGACTTGCCTGCATACGGGATAAGAATGAGTGCCCCCTTGCTTGTTTATGTACCACATAACTGTGGTGTTGTCTGTCTTTAATAATAGTTGTCCTGGATGCAGAAGGTCCTTGAAAGATGTTAGGGCATTTTGTACAGCCAACAGCTCTTTTTGATTGATGTGAAGATGCATTTGGTCTGTGGTCCACTTGCCCTGAATACATTTTCCTGGCATTTTGCTCCCCAGGCGTAATCCAAAGCATCTGTTGTTAGTGTCTGCCTGGCTGTGGGTAGAGTGAAAGGCTGTCCCTTGTTGAGGTGACATGCCTGTGCCCACCATCGAAACTCCTGTTGTAGGCAGGGAATTAGTGGTATTACTGTTTCCAAACTGTGACAGTGTTGAGTCCAAACACTTTTTAGGTACCATTGTAATTTCCTCATATGCAGTCTGGCATATGGAATTAGTAGTATGCAGGATGCCATGAATCCCAAGGCCTGCAGAATTTTTCTTGCAGGGAGTTGGGTTTTTGTTGCCATCAATTGAAAGTACTGAGTCAGTTGTCCTTGCTTGTCTGGCGTGAGATAAGCCATCTGGGCCATTGTATTTAAGCTGCCACCCAGGAATATTATCTCTTGTGAGGGCACTAGTTTTGACTTCTTTTCATTTACTGTGTACCCTAGGCAAATTAGCAACCTTTTTACAAATGCCAGATGCTTTAGAAGAATGTCCTTGCTCTCTCCTTGAATAAGGCAGTCGTCCAGGTATGGATATATTTGAATTCCTTTTTGTCTGCAAAACGTAATTACTGGTGCCAGGCACTTTGTGAAGACCCTGGGTGCAGTAGATAAGCCAAAGGGCAGTGCAGAGAATTGGTAATGCATTGAACCAGCTATGAATCTGAGGTATCTTCTGCAATTTTGTCTGATAGGGACATGCAGGTATGCCTCTTTGAGGTCCAAAGTAACAAGCCAAGCCTTCTTGCCCAGCATGGGAAGAAGCTGCTGTAGTGTCAACATTTTGAATTTCGGAACATCCAGGTAAGTATTTAGAGTAGAAAGGTCTAGAATGGGTCTCCAGGCTTTGTCCTTTCTGGGGACCAGGAAAAATCTTGAGTAAAATCCTTGTCCTTGTTCCTGTTGTACTTTTTGAATGGCTCTCATGTCCATGAGGGCTGCAATTTGTTTTTGTGCCTCTGCCCATTGATTTTGTGGCAGGTCTGGCATTCCTTTTAGCCTTGGTAGAGTGTGAAAGTGGAACCTGTAACCTTGAGAGACAATATTCAGAACCCATTTGTCTTGGGTGATTATATGCCAATTTTGAGAAAAAAAGTGCTAGTTTTCCCCCTAAGGGAGCTGCCAAAAGGTAAGTGCTTGGCATTCGAAGGGGGAAGTCATTGGGACTGTTTCCTGTAAGGTTGTGACTTGTCTTCACCTCCTTTTGGGGTTGAGGTATCCCACTGTCATGGTCTGTAAGAGCCTTGGGGCTGAGACCTGCCTCTTGGGTGTCTGTATCTGCCTCTTTGTGGTCTGTCTGACGCTGGAAAGGACCAATTCTTTGAAGGACAATTTCTGCTAAATCGAGGTGGCTGTACCTGTAAGAAATCCTTCACTATTTGCATAGATTTTGCTTTATCTTCCATTTTCTTTAATACCTCTTCTGCCTTAACACCAAATAAAATATCCTGCTGTAAAGGAGCATCCAATAATTTAGCCTTAACATGATCAGGTAAACCTTGCTGCTCTACAAGAAGCCTCTAATGAATCAAAACCACATTGCAGGGTATGTTTTCCCACTTGTTCAGCTGCATGCAATAAATCCTGCATTTCCTTATAGTCAGGATGTTCTGAACTTGTAATCATTTTCTGTTTTAACAGAGACATTAAATATTGTTGGTATTTAAGCATGTGAAACTGGCAATTTAAAGCTCTCACTGCTAAAGTTGCAGAAGTGTAAACTTTCTTCCCCCATCTGTCTAATGCTCTAGAATCCCTGTCAGAGGGAACTGGATTCTTAGCCGTGGAAGCCTTCACCCCTTTGGGACCGTGGGAAATAGTTTCTGTGTCAGCAACAGGGTTTTTATAAAGAAATTTGTGAAAGTCAGGGACTCTGTAGTACCTGTCTGGCTTGACTGGAGCAGGGGGCAAAGAATCAGGATTTAAACTGGATTCAGAAAGCACATCATCCACAATATCTAACATTGGTGGAATAGCAAGGGGTCTGTGCTGAGGTAATAAAAGAAAGTCTCTGAGCCTTTTCTTGGATTCTGAGTAATCCTGGCCCTCCCAATGGAAATGCTCCCTCATGGTATGCAAAGTTTCCCCAAAAGAATAATCTTCAGGAGGAGAGGCTGAAGGAATTGATTCTTCAGCATCAGAGTCCTCATGGGGGGGGGGGGGGGGTATCCCTGGTATGAAGAGGAATCAGAAGAAATGGAAACCTGATCAGAGGAATCATAGTCTGTATCCTGCCTAGGCCTTTTATCAGAAGGGGGATGGGTATCCCTGATCAGAGTAATTAAGTCTTCGGCCATTTTGAGCATCTGTTTTTTAGGCATGGAGGCCTGTCCAGGTGAATGCTGTACTTGCTTCTTTGTCTTTAATGGAGTTTTAGACTTGGTTGTAGTTTTATGGTAAGCTGTGAGGGTCTGAAAACACCCTCAGAAGCTGATGCCTGCTCAGTGGCTCTGGACCCATCTGAAGGGTTAGTTTCCGTAGGCCCAACACCTTGAGTATCCAGAGGCCTAGACATCTCCACGTGGGAGTCAGAGGCGGCCTGTGGCTCTGAGGTAGCAGGTGTCAGGGGCTGCAAAAGCGCCTCACTGAGAACAGGCGAACCGGAGACTGGCCTAGAAAAGGCTTCTTCGTCAGTTTTGGGCCTCAGATGCCTGTCCTTATCCTTGTCTTTGCGTTTTTGTGTATTCCGGTCGTCGGTTGTTCCAACGGCATGGTATAATTAAACCTTCGGCCAAAGTAATGGCGAGCACAATCAAACCGACGTTTAATAGTGCATTTGTTAAATCTAGCACAAAACCGACGTGGTCTGGGCCTATGCATGGAATACAGTAAGAATGAAAATCCTTATGAGGTATTTGCTTCCCACAAGAAATACAATTATTAACTTTTACTGACATCGGTCTGAGGCAAGAAAAAGCTTCCCAATGGGGTACTTAGCTTTATTGAAGACTTTGGTTCTGAAATTCACATTGAAAATCTCAGGAGTCAGCCGACCGGCACTTGCAAACTGCTTTTGCTTTGGGCATCGCGCGGCAAGAATGACAGAAGAAAATGGCGTCGGCTGCATCTTATATACCCCTGGCGCACTGACGTCAGGGAAGAAGTGGCAGCAACCAACGCCGGACCAAGACTTTGGATCTCTGGCCGACTGCGGGACCGCCTGATGGCAGAATAACCCAAGTGTAATGACTGCAGCAGTGAAACACGATGAACATCAGCACGGGGCAGGGCCACACAGCCCCCCACCAATGACAAGGCCTGCACAGGCACAGACTGACTCGGAGGAGGAACAACTTGAGGCTGCACCAGTAGGCAGATGGAGAGTTGCCCAGTATGCCCTAGCCTTGGCAAAGAGGCAATGCATAGCACATACACTGACACAGTAGGGACCCAGGGAATGACACCTCTCTCTGACTCACACATATAGCAAAAGGGATGCCAAACATGACACTACCTGTGCTCAACCATGTATAGGGAGTGTACTGTGCATCCGACATAGGCAGCCCTCCAGCACCAAACTCAGTACTGGCACACCCATAAGAAGGTAAGTCAATCTCCTTGCCATTGCTGAATGGAGTAGTATGTATTGTTACTTGTATCTACGGTATGGATGTAAGCATGCAAGGGAATCGAGTGGCTGAATGAGATGCCAGCAGATAGTAGACACCTAAAGTGGCAGCATGAGATCTGTAACAAATACTGGTGTCACCACAGTAGCCGGTACTACACATGGTGACAAAACCTACTGCAGAAAATGTGCTGGGCCACATGTGTCCATATGGCACACACATACCAGTCAGGGAGGTTCACATGCCCAACAACTGTCTCAGCCAGTGGGACAGGTGTAGACAAACACAAACAAAGGCTGTGCTAAGGCCTTTTAATGTTGCCTATGGGTAACCTCCTGCCAGGCCTACACAGACAGACTACATCAAGTCAGGCAGTGGGAAGTTAGTTCTGAAGGGTAGGAAGTCAGAAACTAATATGCAGGTCAATCAAACCTAAGACCTCTAATCAGCATGATAGGTTAAAATACAGAATAAAATGGAGTACCTGACATACCAGTACAGTCATAGCAAATGTGTACAAGTGTCAGGTGTGCCACCTCCAATCCTATGTAGAAATGTAAAAACAGTCAGGTGTGCCCCCCAGTCTTGTGTAGACATGTAGAAACAGTCAGGTGTGCCCCCCAATCATATGTAGAAATGTAGAAACAGCCAGGTATGCCCACCCCCAATCCTGTGTAGAAATTTAGAAACAGTCATGTGTGCCCCCCCAATCCTGTGTAGACATGTAGAAACAGTCAGGTGTGCCCCCCAATCCTATGTAGAAACAGTCAGGTGTGCCCCCTCCCCCAATCCTGTGTAGAAATGTAGTAACAGTCAGGTGTGCCCCCTCCCCCAATCCTGTGTGGAAATGTAGAAACAGTCAGGTGTGCCCCCCCAACCCTACGTAGAAATGTAGTAACAGTTAGGTGTGCCCCCCAATCCTATTTAGAAATGTGGTGTGCCCCCCCCTCCAATCCGATGTAGACATGTACTAACATATAATTGTAGGTATAATAAGTGGAGCACAGATGACCTGAGGTGGCCAAGGTAGCAGGACAGACTGTAGGATTTGTACAATATGCAGGTATACTTGTGGTAGGTTGGTGTGTATTTCAAATTGTGTGAGAGTTGTCAGTATGTATACATGCTGTGGTTTGATCTGGTGGCCATTGCCACTACTGCCGATGACAGGGCCAAGTCCTCACAACTGCAGTGCCAATGACAATTCCCCCCAGTATAACACATGCTAGCAGTAAGCCATTGTAAATGTATGCTGGTAACATGTATCACCATCTGAAAGATGGACATGGCATGACTGTTGGGCTAGATATACAAGCAGTACACAGGGAAAAGTACCCCAGACGTTCAGTATATAATGTGTAACTGTGAAATGGACACACCCTTGGAATTGTACATACAGGTATGCATCACATTATCTGGGCTTGCAGTAGGAAATACCGATGTCATCTGGCCGAACACTTGCAGATCACAAAGGTGATAGGACTGATGTACTGAGAAACAGCTGATGTCCTTGCACAAGCCAGCATAACTGGAATGCCCCATGCATATCTGTGAGTCAGATGCAAGTAGTGTCAATAGCACACATGCACCCAGCTCACACAAACACCACCCACAGGTACCTCTCTGGTCATATCCCTGCTGTTAAGAATGGGTACAATATGACCCCATCTGTGTATGGCAATGGTGAAAAAATGCAGCATGCAGTGCAGGTATTCCATGCAGGTGTGTTCCTAGATGTAAGTAGCACCCTGCCAGCATCCACACCACCTGATCAATACTGATAGAAAGTATTGGCATGAACACTTAGCACACCTTCTCTGTCACCCGAGGAGAATATACTGTATGGCAGTCTGGGACTGTAGGACTGACAGAATGCAACAGCCTGCTACAGCTGGCCTGCATCACCACCAAATGGCCTACAGGCCTCTGTGAAAGGCCTGTGTCTCGCCCGTACTGCCAATGTTTGTTACGTTATGGACACCTAAATAACAACATAACACACTCCAGATAAGCCATATGCAAGGCCAAGTGAACAAACCACAGTAACATGTCCACCATGTCCCACTGCATGAACTGTGGACCAACACCAAAACACAGCTGTGATGAGTTGATAACTATAGGGAAAGTATCAGAGAATGTATGCATAATGTATGGAAAAGGATAGAATAATAGAGGGGGTGGGAGCATGGGCAGCATGGAATGTGCAAGGTCAGACACACAGCTGTGTGCACATAGTATCCCTGGCTGCAAACACAAAAATGGGTGGCTACAAACCTGCCCATACACCACAATAGGGGTAATGGCCTGACTTATGACCCCTGCCTCTGGGTAACCTATGTGAATCTGTACAGCTGTGAGGTATTGCCACAGCAAGATAAAGCCGTACTGTCACGTCGATGGATGTACAAGTATGGGATCCTCTGCCAGCACTGTACCAAGGTGCTGCACTGGATACAGAGACCCAACAGCAAGTGTCTGCAGCTCCCCCTCCAGAATGGCATAACTTTCCATTAATATGGAGGCATTTGACCACAATACTGGACACAGCTGCATTCACCTTGTGTTCCCCAAGACATCACTGTAAGTAAAAATGTCCACCTGACAGTACTTGAGGACATAAAACATCACAGTGTATAACAGTACACATGTCTGAATATCTCTGCTAACACCAGTATCATGTAGCAGAAGCAGCACAGACACAATTACCTACAGTACACACTATCCCTTGCACAGTTTGACCCCATATTGCCAACTGATCTACAGATATCTTGCAAAAACAGTTTGCTACCTGTAGGTGTAGACCACAAAGGTCTGCACTGGAGTACAAACTACCTAGAATGGATCCACACATTCAATAAAGAAGGTCATACTGGGCATGCCCACACACAAATGAAGCCCATGTCTGCCAAAAACAGTGGACCATACATATCTGACAGTTGCAGATGTTATTGCATACACTCTTCAGTATGCACCAGTTATGCTTTGCACACATATTGGATAGGAATACAGACATATATCCAAGGACAACACTCTATAATATGCTAAAAGTACACATACATAGATGTGTGGAAGACAGTGACAAAGAGCCTTCCATCATGAGGCCTTTCCCACCCAGCACACAGCCAAATGGCTACAACCACATGTTGTGTAAATGTCACTCACTGCAGAAATTAGCCATTGGTATCCCTCAGCATTACAGACTCTGTGGTGCAAGTGCTAACTGTGCAACATGACTGTACAAGGCAGTAGTCATCTAGCAGTTGTATACTTGTACCTAAGGAAAATAAACCTGTGTGTGCCTGAGTGTGGTGTGCCTACCTCTAGATGAATGGGTTATGGCCCATGCACACACACTGCCCTCCCCATATCTGTACTATGACAAGCCTGCTGATGTCAATCACTTTGAAATACACCTTTGGGAAAGGAGTAGCCTAGTAATCTCTGTGGCGCCCTATAACTGCATAATGCTGTAGTGTCAAACTAATTGGGTAGGAGTTCTAATCCCAGACATGGCAAGTGTATGTGTGTGTGTGTGTGTGTGTGTGTGTGTGTGTGTGTGTGTGTGTGTGTGTGTGTGTGTGTGTGTCTGTCTGTCTGTGTAGAGAGCAATGCTTTTTAGGCTAGTCACATTCACTACAATTCAAATGCCCTACTTTGGCAAACCTGCTGATGTCATTCACTGTGAAATACACCTTTGGAAAAGAAGTAGCCCAATAATCTCCATGGTGCATCCTATAATAGCATAATGCTGTAGTTTGATATAGTACGGTGGTAGGGGCTCTATTCCCACACATGCCAAGTGTGGATGTTTGTGTGTGTATTTCTTTGTCTGTGCAGGGTGCAATGCTTTTGAGGCCATTCACAGTCACTACACCTTCCATTGACCTTTTTTGGCAAGCCTGCTGATGTCATATACTTTGAACTACACCTTTGGGAAAAGAGTAGCCCAGTAATTTCTGTGGCATGTCCTATAACTGCGTAATGTGGTAGTGTGATAAACCAGTTAAGTAGGAGTTCTAATCCCAGACATGGCAACTGTGTGTGTGTCTCTGTCTGTGAAGGTATAAATGTTTTTTAGGCCACAGTTACTACAATTCAAATGCCTTACTTTGGCAAGCCTGCTGATGTCATTCACTGTGAAATATACCTTTGGGAAAGGAGTAGTCCAGTAATCTCCGTGGTGCGTCCTATAACAACGTAATGCTGTTGTGTGATATAGTACTTTGGTAGGGGTTCTATTCCCACACATGGCAAGTGTGGATGTGTGTGTGTGTGTTTCTTTGTCTGTGTAGAGTGCAATGCTTTTGAGGCCAATCACAGTCATTACAACCTCCACTGACCTTCTTTGGCCAGTCTGCTGATGTCATTCACTGTGAAATACACCTTCGGGAAAGTAGTACTCCAGTAATCTCCGTGGCATGTCCTATAACTGCATAATGCTGTAGTGTAATGAACTAATTAGGTAGGAGTTCTAATCCCACACATGGCATGTGTGTCTGTGTTTGTCATTCGTATCCTGTGTGGAGGTGGCTGTGAGCGAGTAACAACTGGACTCACTGTGGAGTGAGTTTTGTAAATTCCTTATATGGTGGCTCTATTATATGTC
Organism: Protopterus annectens; assembly: GCF_019279795.1. Taxonomy (NCBI): domain Eukaryota; kingdom Metazoa; phylum Chordata; order Ceratodontiformes; family Protopteridae; genus Protopterus; species Protopterus annectens. The sequence goes on along the minus strand of NC_056739.1, from coordinate 564,752,348 downwards.
GCAATGTCCACCTTACAAGGATGACAGATGTGAAATAGCCATGAGGCTGGGGTGGCAATCCATACCCTTACATGTGACATCAAGGCCTAGTGAACAAAGTTAGCAACCCTTGTATTACCAAGAGAACACTCACAGCCCATGTATCATACACAAACAAAATTGCCTAGGCAACAACCGCTATATTGGTAGTACCCTGCATATTGCTTACAGATAGTAACCATGGTGTGATTGTAGTGGACTACAGAGGGCATGGCACCCTGTCCATCAGTACAATAGGCACGTATATGCAGACAGTGTGCCTTCATTATGTTCCCCACTGGATGCCTGCAAAATCTGTGGTGCCATCAAATGTGACCCACAAAGGACATATCATGCCTTAAACACATGCCCTGTATGGACAGATGCCACTGACACCAAGGAATACCTGTATGATGCTATCAATTTAGGTGCAGGGTCAACCTGCTGTCCATTGCCACTTCCCGGCACATGAGGCCAGGACTGGCACATCTGATGATAACAATCTGTGTACACAACATGGGCCAGACACCCCAGGTACAGTTCCAGATGTCACTGTACATGCATGTGGGACATGTGCACATCCTAGACAGCGTCCATGTCTTGGAGTATAGAACACATACAAGGCAAGCATTGCACAGCAATGGCCAAACACAATAGTTACCCAGGTGACAGGATGGTGAATACAATACCCACCTGTGTGGGCCAATCCCAACACTACACCCCTGAGCCACACTGCAGACTATTGTCATGTGGCCTGATGCCAAGGTATACCCTTTACCTAGCCCTGTATAGCCTTCTGGCACAGTCAACCACTACACACCCATGAAGCAATGCACGCATGCATGTCAGAACCGGCCACCCTGTGTCTGTGTGTGTGTGGTGTATGATGCTTTCGACCACATTCACACCCTCTACAACTCCCATTGGCATACTAAAGCATGCGGTCTGATGTCAGACACCTTGACATACCCTTTGCCCATACAACCTCCGGATAACCCCTGTGGTGCATGTGATACCTGCACATTACTGCATTGTGGCAAACTAACTAGTTAGGAAGTGTAATCCTGACCCTGCCAAGTGTGCCAATGTATGTGAATCCCTCAGAGCGTGTGGCTGTGTTGACGCTGACACCTGTTCATGTGGACAGGCATGTGTACTACACCTACCATATCATTACCATATCACTGCTGCAGATGTCACTCACCATCATATATACGTCTGGACAGCTCCTCAACATGTAAGCTATGTGGCGCATGCAATAACTGCATAGACATGTGATAGCAATACATAGTCAGTCAGGGGTTTAAAACCCTGTACTGGTAGGTGTGTGACACAAACATGCTTAGGTTTTTCTCTCCCACCCCCTCCCTGACTTACTTTGTCTCTGTCTCTCACTCTCTCCCTCTCTGGTGGGTGTGGAGAACTACACCTGCGTTGCTTAGACAGCAGCTTGTGTTTTGTAAGTGATGCTCGTGATCAGCTGATGGCCTCTGCATGAATTGCAGCCCTCCTCTAGCTGATAGTATGTGGAACCGCTGTGGTAACATTCCCTTAGCCAATTGCATGGAAACACACTCCAATATCTAGGAACATCATGTTAGTGTTGGGCCTTTTCATTCACTGTGAGCAGGACTTACATCTGGTGTTTTGGCAAACAGCATCACAAATGGATTTGGGATTTACCTCTAACAACATACACTGTGGAAACAGTCTAACACACAAGAGGGGGATGTGCCTGACATGACTACAAAATGAAGTGTTGCTATTCTGCATTTGGAGTAATGTCGGTTTAACAGGGTGTGTGTGGATATGGCTGGTCTACATGTTTTAATACCTGTCATGACAGTGCTATGTTTTTGAGGAAACTTCCATCTGTAGGGTCATCTGCAGACTGGGCAGTGTATGGTGCCTTTTGTTTCTTGTGTTACTCACGCAGCACCTATCTGGGAAGTGCAGAAGCATAGTGTGAGGACTGCAGTCAGTATATAGTGACAGCCATGAGAGCTATTGACTTCATATCCTTCATTGAACCATATGTCATAACAAACCCTGTTACAACAGTAAATGTATGAGGTTATCACAGCAACATGTCAATACTGGCCCTGTGTTTGTCCCTCCAGCCACAACTCTGTCAACCTTTGTACATATGTCATGCAGTAAGAGGTGCATATGTTCTGTACACCATTATTTATTGACAACATATGTGATAACAAGCCAGAGAGATATCAGCCTTCTACACGTTATGTATAGTACACATTATGTATAGCGGGGGTTATATTTGAGGACATAACCTGGGCATTCTGTGGTTGTGTGTACAGTGCTGAGGTCTGTGTACAGTACTGAAGTCTGTGTACTTATGGAGATTGTCGACAGTGTGTGTATTGCGAATATGTACCTTGACCTGTGTACAGACTGTGGTAGATGTTATTGTTCTTGGTCCTGTTCTAGCTGATGTTACATGCTGCCCCAGTGTATGGTACCCTATCGGCTTACATGCTTGTAGGGCCAAACACACACATGTCCCATACCACAGACAGGCATCAGACCACACTGTGTAGAGGCCCAGTATACATAGGGTTAGATTGTGAGTGGCATATATGAGGATGGTGTTGATTAGACAGTCCATATACTGTAATATTAATCTAGCTTACTATATGTAGATGTGGCTGTGTTCACATTGGTTGTGGGTATGCACTTTCACACAGGTGTTTGTTACTCTGTGCTGTGACATGCCTGTAGAGCCTGCTATATTTGCAGGTACATGTGCATTCCTCCATAAGAAATGTAGGCCAGTGTTGTGGCAGTCTGTCTGTAGCTTGCACACTGCTTTGTTACATGCCTAACAGCTTAGTGTGCTTACCCAGTGTGACGTTATGTCCAGATATTTGCCAGGTGTACTGCTGCCGGGCCACCATAACTGTCATGCATTTATGAAAAAAGCAGTGGGACGCTGTACAGATGTATGTCACCAACTAGTGGGTAGTATGTGGCTGTGTGACCTCTGCACCAGCAGTTATGTGTCAGGACAGACAGGAGTGTGTGAATGTATATCCTATGGGGGCATATGTATTCTAGTATTTACGTGATATACCCATCTACATGGCTGTTAACACTGTCTGGCTTGGTCCATATGTCTTCCACTAAGGGTTCTGTGTATACCTCTGGACTGACCAGAGTGTGTCAGACTGTCCACATTTGTTGGCCACATCTCTGCTGTAGTCCACAGGATCATTACTGTGCTAGCACTGGTACTGTACTATGATGTCCTTAGGATGTCTGTTAGTAGCCAATGGTGCACATGTTAAAAGCAGATGTGACCTCCCACACACGTCTGTTAAGACAACCCCTATTACAATAGCAACAGTCTACATATACACCTGCAATACATACCTGACATTCCCTTGCACTAAAAGGTTGGGACTATTAGGGCTGAGGTAGGACTCCACTCCATGTTCTAGACATATGGTGAACATATATGTATATATAATTATCCATATATATATATATATATATATATATATATATATATATATATATATATATATATATACATAAATATATATATATATATATATATATATATATATATATATATATATATATATTTATTTTATTTATTTTATTTTACATTTGTTGACCGGCTAGTCCAGCTGGAATTTCCATTTCAGTGGAGGCCCCGGGAGAAAAGCTCCACAAAAACAAGGTTAAACATTTAAGCAACAATGCATACATTTTAGACTAGAAAGAAAATAAAAAAAAAAAAAAAAAAAAAAAAGCAGCTATATATATATTATTTTTTTTTTTTTTTTTTTTTTTTTTAATTTAGCCATTAAATTAGCAGGGAAAAAATAGATTTTTGACGAGGGAGGTATGGCTGAAGGCCATATATATATATATATATATATATATATATACACATACATATATATAAACATACATATAAACACTCAAATATATACATATAATTATCCATATATCTATATAGATATATACACATTGACATATCAACATACATAGATGGGTGTATATATATATATATATATATATATATATAGATATCTATATATATATATATATATATATATATATATATATATATATATATATATATATATATATATATATATATATATATATATATATATATATACACACAGCAATATCTGTCTACACATATACAGATATAGATACATATGCACATATAATTATGGATATCTACATATATATTGACAGTAATAGGTATATCAGAATAGATATGTATGCACATATAGTTATATATATCTACATATATATCTAGATAAATAGGCATATCTTTACACACAGGATGTGCATACATATATAGCTATATATATGTATATATATATATATATATATATATATATATATATATATATATATATATATATATATATATATATATATATATATATATGTATATACAAACAGATCTACACATGGCCATATATATGATGCACTATACAGATGTGTATACCGACATATGTATGAATATACATGTGTATGTACATGCAGACATATGCTAACATATGTATATGTATATATCCATATTCCTGTCATGTGTAAACATCACGGTTCTGTATACCTTCCCAGATGTATCTCACAGTATGTATCTGATATGCGTACATGATGATAAAACAACATATGTGATGCAACAGTTATATTAATAACAAGTACTACACAATTGTGGAAGTAAAGGCAATTGTTCAATACTAATCAATATGTGTACTGACAGATATATTAGAAAAACAACAGCTGTCTTCACAGTGGTCATGGCGTAGTGGTTAAGTGTTGTTACTATAGTATACAGGGTCCTGGGTTCAAGACCTGCAAGAGCTGTTCATTTTGTTGCTGGGCAGAACAAAGGCTGTCAGATACAGAGTGGTTAAGGCAGTTTTGAGCAGCTTTAAGCGCTTTTGTGCAGGTTTGCACACAGCTAAGCGGTGCTAAGCTACAGTTAAACGTGCGGGTGCTTACACAGTGTAGGCTTCACTTACCAGTGTGCAAATCAGTTTAGCTGTTATATTGGAGCAATGTTGATACCTGCTAAGCATGGCTTAGCCCTGGTAACCAGTTCTCACCACCCAGTCTGATAACATAGCAGGGTAATGACATCTGTAATAAGTACATGTAATGCCATGTACAATACATGCGCCTATGTGCTGTCATTACAGTAGCAAGGTGTGTGAGTGTTATGTCTGGGAAACACATGTATATTAGGCCTGTACAGCACTGTCATCCATGTGAATGTGTTACATACAGGGGTAGTAGCCCAAGGTATGTGCTGTCACACTGGCATGTAGTGCATCATGTCAGTACTACTGTTGACAGTGCTTTCCCAGGCAAGAGTAGAGTGCTAAATGTAGTACTGACAACAGGCACACCCGCAGGCATAGCTGGACTCTGAGGCCTCCCTGTTGTGTCCCTGGTGTGTGAGCTGTGTCACAGTATATATCCCCTACTGGATAATGATCCGACATGTGGAATGTAACTGTAGACTACCATCTGTACAGCACATTAGTGAGGGCTTCTAACATGTAGTTATGGCATATACATTGTTGTTAAACATCTGTCAACACATTCATCCTACTGCACTGCTACTTGCCAAGCTGACTGTCACTCCCTGTACAGATGTGCAGATGACAGGTATCCAGCTGGGATATGTACAGGCAACCTATGCTTGATTGACACTGGCATGCCTGCTCAGCTGAGTAAGAACTGGCACATATAGGACACAACACCCTGTACGCACCACATACCATGGGTACCTCCACTACACTACTGCAGTCAACAGAACATGCTTGAGTACAGGTCTGCATGACAAACACTAACCATGTGTTGTAATACATGTTGCTTACATGTCAACCTGATCACCTCAGTGGCCATGTGCAGGAGGTACCCGCATCACATACACTAACCATGTGTTGTAATACATGTTGCTTACATGTTAACTTGATCACCTCAGTGGCCATGTGCAGGAGGTACCCAGAGGATTGGCAGATGCATGTCACTCACCCTGAGGGTCACCACAGTGGTGTCTGTCAATAGATTACCTGCTGCCACATGGTAGATGGCAGGATACCACTCCATGGACAATAGCTAGGTGCACAGCTATGACCACCTGCAGCGATGCACCCCAGTACTGACACGTGTACATCTGGATTACTGAGGATAGCAGTGTCTGTGTGTTAGTACACCTGTACTGAGGAATTCCATGAGGGCCTTCACAACCAGCGCAACACCCATTGCCATAGTCAGTTGTGGCTGCTGCTGTGTGGGACATTACATGTACCCTGTTACACTCCTCTCCTTACTGGCTACACAAGCCTTGCAGTACCAGCACAACAGTGTTGTACAAATGCACCGATAGGCATGGGATACCCACTGAGTTCTGGTATGTGTGTGTATGTGTGCATGTCTGTATATCTGTAGGGCACAGCTTTCCGAGGCCACATACTCCTATTACAATACCCACTGCCACACAGTAGCACAGATAGTGTTGTTGCTGCTCATAGGTGAGGCATGACAATGCAACACCCTACTATGCCTGTGACATGTGCATTAGATGCATATCCCTGTAGTACCAGTGTTGGGATATACAATGGGTTGTATCACAGTCATGGGCAATGTGTGATGGTGGATATGTCAGAGTGTCATCATGAGTGTCAGGGAGTACAATATCCACTGGGGGATTTGGGTGCTGTGTACACTGTCATTACACCAAGGTACACCTGGTATATGTCCCATGTACAAATTTATGGTGACCACTGTCACCATCAACCATGCAGGTAACTGATACCAAAATCCAACCCAGTTATGCATGTGCTGTGTGCAGCCTACCTGTAACACATTGGACACATGGTCAAGCTAGTTAGCAGCGATAGGCCCAGGTCTCTCGGACATGAGTCTGCCTGTTATGTGTCTGTTAATGTGTATATGATGGTATGTCACACTATGTATTGTCCATATACAAACATTACAGGCCCCATTAGCATACTGTACATGTCTGGGGATGTTCTGCATGTAACATGTAACCTGGAACACACCTCACCCTAAATGCTGTATGGTGTGTGCAAAGAAAGACACACAATTTAGTAGAACTACATACCTAGGTAGGGGTCTAGTCCCAGTGTTGCCAAGTAAGAGTGCACGTGTATGTGGATGGGTGTACATCAGGTTGCAGATTATACACAACCCAGCGGATCACCTGTCCATGTGGCACAGGCAATAACTGTTATACAAACATGTGACATGTTAAACTGCACCCCAGATATGTCACAGCCATGGTGTCACCACAATGCTATACCCCTTGTGGAATATGACTGAAGACCATCCTCCTGCTGACACATGTACACCTACAACACAAGTGGATAACATTATGGAGACCACAATCAACCAGTGTTACTAACAGCTATAATGCATCATTGCTGGATGGCTACACTACCTGGCATGTACGCATTAAATTTTACTCCTGACAAAATGTTACATTGCAGTACTTTGGTACACTGTTGTACAGTCAGGGTGTGCATCAGAACCATATTAGCCTGTCTCTGCATCGATGTTATGGATGACAGGGTTGTGGCACAGGTATCATCATATACACAGGGTGTGTTTTTGGTTTGCCAGAGGCCGAGTGTGAGCTATACATTTGACACTGTGTGTGTGTGTGTGTGTGTGTGTGTGTGTGTGTGTGTGTGTGTGTGTGTGTGTGTGTGTGTGTGTGTGTGGTGTAATGAGGGGAACTAGGCATGGTGATGTGGTGTGTGTACATATGTGGTTGCCCTATGTGTGTTTGTATAGTGTGTGGGTATGCATGCACACAGTTCTGCCATGTGGCTGCCCTACACCAGTGTTTATGGACACCTGCAGACCATACCTAGCAGGGTGTGCAGTTCACTGCCTCCGGCCATGGACAAGTGGACTGTGCCTGCCAGGGGTTCCATGGGCATGTCCAGGTACAGTCCTTGATGTGCTACTCTCTCTGTTGATGATGACAGATGTCTGCTGGAACTAGGTCCCTCCTGGGACTGGCCAGGAGCAGGTGCTCATGGCCTGTTGTGGAGAGCACCCCCCCCCCCACAGTGGTGGGGCTGGTACTGCCACTAAGGGATCCCCTTGGTGTCCTAGCATATCCACATTGACTGCCAGCTGTTGGTGTTGCTGGCCTACATCCACACGGCCATCGCCACACTCCCACCACATGTTCAATCACGGACAAACCATGGTTGATGAAGGCCATCATCTCACCAGACCATCTATCCATGAGCTCGGTATAAGCATGCATGGCACCAGACAGTTCATGGAAGTTGTCGCTTGCAGATGTGACAGCAGCCCTCTGCAGCCTCAGGCTCTGTCTGGTGTAATATTCCCTATGTGCCTGCACTGCCATGACAGCCTGAAACATGCACCTGGTTGTACTAGCTGTGGCGTATCTGCCAGGGGCATGATGACTAGCGGCCCTACCACAAGCACCCTGGGACTTCTGCCTATGTGGCGCCCTGCTGGACAACACTCTCCTGTGCACTGCCATCAACCACCAGCTGTCCCTCCACTATGGCCACTGGTGATGGGGTGTGTATAGGCACTGAAACTGTGTGCGAGGTTGGGGTGGCTGAAAGAGGGATGTCAAATAATGGAGCTGTTTCAGCCCCTGACAACCCCACCTGTGCCTCAACAGTACTATCATCATCTTTGGTGTCTGTCTGGACACCAACATCAGATTGCATGCAGGAGGGACCCTGACCCACCTCGCCACCTGTGGGGGAAAACAAGAAACGCACTTTAAGACCTGTACAGCACTGCATAACAGTGTATACACACACACACACACACACACACACACACCACCTTAATACCTACCTGTCCGTGACTTTACAGCAGTCCCATATTTATTCCCATGCGTTCTCCATCCTGCATCACACTTGGTAACATACACTCATTAATGCCAGTCATTAATGTATCATTCTTCTAAATGCCTAGACAAGTGATGACAACACAAGACCTGTTACTCCATTACCTCCCTGACCTGAGTGGAGTGGTTTTACATGGCCTCACTGCTGTCATTCAGTGTTCAACCTGTGTATGTCCGGACATCGTGAGCATGGCCCCTATATGTGAGGGGCTACTATGTTCACTCCATAATTTCACGCACCGGAGTGTCATGTTTAAGTATTGCTCAGTACATGCCAGATATGCTGCTCAATCAACCTATCATGTGACAAATGTAATATATGGATACACTTCCCTGGTTTTGTCTAGTAATTCCCCAATGCATCTGTAGTGCTGCATACGTGGGTTGTCGGTCACCTCTCTGCAAAATGCAATATTAAGGGTATACCTGGTATCTACATTCCCTCCCAATGCATGTTCCATGCTATAGACCTTATTATACTATAAGCTGTCCTGTGATTACATACATGACAAGTATTCCTGGTGTGTCATGTGTCAGTCCATGTCCATGTACTGCACAATCCCCATGGGCATACATGGACACCCACACAAACACACCCACATGCACACAAGCATCCTACATGCATCACCCTCCCTCCACTTCACCACTGACACACAAACACACACACACACACAAGTGATGGTCAATCCATGTTAGCAACAGTATACATGTGTGTTGATGCATGTGTGTGTTTAGTTTGTGATACCCCTCCCCTACCTACTGCCACCATGTACACAGTATTGCTGTGCACCTGTTCTACAGGTGTACAACCCATTGCTGAATGTGTAGTACTGTGTCAGTTATGTCAGCTCTAATGCTCGACAAATGTCATTTGTGAATGCCTGATGTTGGTTTCAGATCTCAACATCAGCCCCGGATACATGTATGACCAATCCAATACTATTACACTGACAACTGTGTCAGACCATACCGTGCTGTGGGGAGTGTACACCTTGTTGATATGATGATACGCTACGACCTGCCATGGCACACACATCACTGCATATATTAACAGTAAAAGGCGCCGATATGTGACATATGTCCTGTACATTCATGCAGTGTCTACAGAATGTGTTGTGGGGGATGCAACCGCGATACATATGCTCGTGTGGTACGTATGTATTATGTGTGTATCATGATGGTTTGTTGTTGTTTTCCCTGTTATGAACAGTACAACTTACTCTAGGCAGGGTATACTAGCATGGGCCATCTGCATGCCATCTGTTTTTCAGTCTTGTATGTTCAGTCTGCCCTACATATTACAAGTCTGGTCTTGCAATGCACACTCATGTGCATCTGTTTGCTGTTACTACTGCGTCACTATTGCTGTGGGGGTAGGGTTATGTCTGCCCACAGTCCCTGAACCTGTGTGTGTGCAGATACATCCTTATCCTCCATCCTTAAGATCCCACTGCGTGTGTGTGCGACACCCATGCTGACACCCACCTTTTGCAGCCCTTTTTTGGCCTTGCTTGACAAGTAAGTTTGCAGTGTCCCATACACTGTGTCAGTGTTGTTACAGCAACATACCAGCTAATAATAGTACCCACAGTAACACATGGACCACAGTAATACGTAGTGTGTAATTGCCATTGTAACACTACTGGTATATACACACATGTACAGCATACATTCTGGGTAGGTGTGTTGAGTGTGTGCAATAATATCTCATAATTACATGCCCGGCCGGTGTATTGGCAGGCATCAAACATAAACATCATCTCATCCTTATGCCTTGGCTGCTTGGTGGGTATGGAGAGAGACATACGAGGGAGGGAGAGAGATGCAAAGTCAGCACCCACACCTGTTGGCATGGGGGTGCAATTGCAATTAGCATCAATTACATCAACACAGTACAACCATATATGCACATATGTTTATTATGACTATGCTATGCAGCGACTATACTATGACATATAACTATATATATGACACCTGTACAGATGTGAGATGCATACCTGCTTTAGATGTCTGATGCCCATACCCTACTTGGTCTACTGCTGTGCCTTGTGTGTGCACTGCTTCCAGCCTCCATAATGGTATCTGGCTGTGTCGGATGGCAGGTACCCCACGAGGCTGATGTGAAAGCTCAACATGTGTCAGGGGATTTGGATTGCATGCCCCCCCCTTGCAAAGTGATCCATCCGGACTGCAGCAGCACACCAAAGGCAAGAGGAGTCAGAACAATGATGCGGACCTGCTCATCGCCTTTCTTGATTGTGTGACATCACTGACCCGGTGGTCCGCTCCTGCTGCTACTGGGCAGCCGTCCAAACAACAGACAATAGTACTGGCTATATCACAATGAGGCACCCAGCACATTCACAGGGTCCACATGCTCCTCCTGCTTGGCCAGGCCAGGCATATATCTGTAGATATATATGATGTTGTATATATGTGTTTATATCGTCTACATATGGTATCTGTATATCTGGACATCGTACGTCTACATATGGGGTATCTGTATATCTACGACACGTGTGTGTGTTTGTGTGTGTGTGTGTGTGTATATATATATATATATATATATATATATATATATATATATATATATATATATGTATACACACACACACACACACACACACCACACACTATATATGGGGTATATTCAGACATCAGGTCCACAATCTCAAAACTCCTTCCTGGTGTCCTGCAAGTGGTGGGCTGTGTCCATCATTATGGCATTACTTCAACCACCAGCTATTGGCCACAGTAATATACATGCTTTCCATTACACAACACACACTATGATGGCTTACATCTTATCAGTCAGTGGTGCTCTGCACAGTTGACAGGTATGGCCCACTACCCACAGGGACAGACTGGAAAAACGAGTCATTTAAACCAGCAACAAATTATGAGACTCCACAAGTTGTTTTAATGAATAAAATTTAAAGACATGTTTCCTTGTGATATCACATATTCAAATGATATAGTTATATTAGTGTTAAACATATACTTGAGAAGTATTTATTTAGGATGTTTTAAGTTTTCAGTTTTTATGGTAGGTCTTTAAATTTTATTCATTGCCCATCAATTATGTAATAATAAGTGGTGTGACTGAATAAGCTGGGCAGTATTATGGGATTCTGAGAGATATGAGGTTCACAGCGCTGTGAAGTGAAAGAATGAATAAAAAAAAACAACTAAAGTCTCATATGGCACATATAAATCATTTTGGGAATGAGGTCTGTTCTGGATAGTGTCCTTGTAAGGATTTTTTTTTTTTGTTCTCCTTTGGCTTGGCCTTTACCTGCTTTCTTTCTTAGTTTGTTTTTTGTTTGTTTCCCTTGCAATTTTACTATCTTTCACTCTCTCTCTCCCTCTCCAGTAAATGGATTGAGCTGCTTTGAATAGATTGCAGCATGGCTTTTGTAGGTGATGTGATGGCCTCTGCACCAATCAGTGTCCTCCAATTGCTACCTGCATGCAGCATGCTGTGTAGTACTTGTGGTCCCTTTACTTTTGTAGCATTGCCTCTTACAAGAGAACTTGAGTGTTACAGGGTTTCTGTGTACTTAGTAGTTTAACATATAATGCAGTCGGCCTATCCACTTGATGGCCAAAGATGTGCCTATTATGTTTTGTCTGTCCAGCACACAGGTCTTGTGTCAGATATATCACTGGCAGTGTGTGTGTGTGCGTGTGCGTGTGTGCATGTGTGCGTGTGTGCGTGTGTGTGTGTGTGTGTGTGTGTGTGTGTGCGTGTGTGTGTGTGTGCGTGTGTGTGTGTGTGTGTGTGTGTGTGTGTGTGTGTGTGTGTTGAGGGGTAGCAGTACATGGCTACATCCATTTGTGTTTCTAACTTTATATTCCTGACTAAGGGTATGTTGCAGACTATGCTATAACACTATTTCACATAGGGACCTATGTTCCAGCCTCTGTTTTCCACCCACATACCAAGCTTTGTCCACATGACATGCTGTCAGTGGTTGTTATGTAGTGGGCTGTGAGTATGTCATGCTGCCATTCCTGCTATCATTCCACTGCTGTTGTGTGGGTTTGGGTCCGGCTGCATCTACACAATACATGTGCGCCCTTATGTAGTCCAGAGGCCAGTGTATGTTACAGTGGTATATGGCCCTGTATGTCAGTCTATGGGGGGGATGCACCATAACTAACCTTGGCTGTTACAACATGTGGGGGTATCAGGGGTAAGCTGCCTTAAGGTATCGGGATGTATATTACCATACAATTCACTTTGGGTAAATGCAGGCCTACTGCTTCCTGCCATACAGAGTGTTCTGTTTATCAGAGTGATTGTGATGGTTTCAGTCGTGCCTTGTTATGTAACAGATACATACCATTGTGTCAGCTGAGGTATTTACCCCCTAGGGATTGTGTACAGAGTGTAGATAGAGGCTGCTGGACTATACATCTGCATTGCTTTCTGTTGATTGATTGTTATCCCGTGGCCCAGTCTGTCTTTACTGTAGTACTAATTGGCCTGGTCAGCAACATATGCACTCCTTTCCAGAATACTGTATTAATTTATCTGTTTGACAGTTGCATTAGTCTGTTTATATGTATTTCAGAGTCTAAACAGCTATATGACATGGCATATACAACTGTAATAGTACACCAAGAAAGCTTTCCCATGTATGCAAACCTGCGTGTGGTGTTATATCCTTTCACTTCTCTGTGGGTATATGTTGCATGCAACAATTGTCATTTGTATGGGTGGCTCAAAGTGTCCAATTGGTAAGGTGGCAACTGCAGGCATAATGGTTGTTCCATATTGTGTGGACCCTGTACATATGTATCCTCCTATACATATCTCTGTGTGTGTGTGTGTGTAGTTACATATATATCTATATACCTGTATATATATATATATATATATATATATATCTGCATTATATGTGTCTGTGTATATGTATCTTAGGAATGTTGAATGCTTCCACATTGTACATTCCCTATGGTAGCCAGACTGTACTGCATGATATGTTACTGATACCAGCCTAACATCATACAGGTGGGATGGAGTACTGTTAACATCTTGTGCCCATGTTGTCTCAGGTCCTGGGTATGAGATTTGCAACAGTTGGTATTGTATTGCAGTGCAGACGTAATTGGCTGTGTGTGTGTGGGGGGGGGTATCAATACGTACAAGACGTATGTTGCTTGGGCGCCATCACCCCCATTAACGATGCATGTGGTCATATATGTTTTTGTTATCTTCTCTTTTGTATCTATAGATATATGTCTGTATATACATATATAGATATACATGTATGCTTACATGTATATATATATATATATATATATATATATACACACACACACACATATATATGTAGACATATCGCATATGTATATATATATATATATATATATATATATATATATATATATATGTGTGTGTGTGTGTGTGTGTGTGTATGTTTATATATATAAATACATATCTATATCTACATATATAGATATGTATATATCTACTTAGATATAAATACATATACACACACATACATCTACATGTTTAAATATATTTCCTGTACTGTTGAATGACTGTGCTGGATGCTATGTTTGTGAAAACATCAGGGTTATGTATATCTGACATGGCTTAATGGTAAGTCACTTTGGCTATGGTATGCAGGGTCTTGGGTTCGAGTCTTGCAGAGGCTGTTTATTTTGTTGCTGAGCAGAACAACAGCCATTGGATACAGTGTGATTCAGGAACTTTTTAGCAGTTATAAACGGGTTTGTGCAGAGGTAAGCACTGCTAACTTCCAGTTATAGTTTCTTATACTGATTTAGCTTCACAATTGCTTAACCTGTGTAGGCATTGCTTACCCATGCACAAACAAGCTTAAACCTGCTTACTGCTGCTTAAAAGTGCTTACTCCCACTTACCCCAGCGCTAATTTCTTTAAAAGAAAAGACAAAAGGGTTGATAGGAAAGTGGTGAAAAAGGGGCACATAGAGGGAAAGACAGTAGAGAAAATAGCTAGGGATGTGCAGGAAGGGTGTAGGGAAGGTCCATAGCTACCCATTTTTTCTACAGCAACAGTTGTGCATATACCCTGAATTTGGAGGTAGATGTGGACACTCAAACCCCTGAGAGAGGGGTGAGGTCAACAATAATATGTTGTGGAGCCAATCAGACCAAACTGCATGTGTCCAGTGGGCACGTGTGCAAAATGGACAGCTATGTATGGGGCAAGATTTTTTTTTGGGGTACAGATTGCCCTTTTTTTTCAGGTGAGAGTGGGATGTTGGGAAGGGATAGTAGGTATATTTGGGGAGGTAGGGTGGGTAAGTTAAGAGACAAGACAAACAAGACGCATACAGGGGCAGTATATGACACATGTGGGGGGTAAACTCCTTGATGGGGAGGGGTGTTGGGAAATCAAAAGTCCATGAGCCCCACAGGGGAAACAGTGGGACTGAGGTCCCCACCCATGGGCAGTCACCACTGCACCTTCACAGCCCCGAAGATGGCTGTGCTGGGGGCTGAGTCGGAGAGCCAGGCCAACCCTCTAGTCATGACACGCAGCCCTCAAGCTGGCATAGTAGATCTCCAAACTGCTGGGTGAACTCACTACGCACCACGATCTGGACCTGACGATGGGTGACAGGTTCCTGTCCATGCCCACACCCAGGGAGGGGGCAAGCCCCATCCCCTGAGGCGGTTCCACCCAAAGGTGGTGCAGGACCAATGGATGAAGAGGTCCTGGGTTGGGCCAAAAACGTGCTGGTGCCCGGTGCCACGGCCAGCTGAAGTGGGACAGGTGGGTCCACTGGGACCTGCATTCCCATACATGCTATGGTGTTTATGTTTTATCAAAATATTGGGTTAGTAATAGTCAGCACATACCAGGATTAGGTAGAACAGCATGCCTAGATATTCCCATTAACCCATACACCAGATATGGAACAGTTGCATAGCAAACAGAACACATGCATATATGGGACCACAGTGGTAATTACAACAGCATGCAGGTACATGGATGGCACCATGCCACCAATGTGGGAGTACTTCAACATAGCACATGCATAGAAACAGATTTAATTAATTATCAAACAATAGGAAATATGTCCCAACATTACAGTTAATTCACACATACCAATTGAGTTGGGTAGTTAGTTTATTGTTGCAGATATGGTGGGGGGGAGATAAAGATGTCAATTAACAACTAGTATATTCCTGTAGTTCGCATTACTTTCTTAGTCAGTGCTGTTATCTGTACTTGACAAGTATTAGTACACTACCCTATTGCCTTACTTTGGACAGTGGTATGGCTGTTGACAACTATATACATGGTTTTACCTGCAGTATACACCTCTTACCTGGTATACCTGTGGAGGAATTGTTTGTTAACACTAACTAACTGTTTCGACACATACTCCCACATTCCAGGCTGATGTTATGTACATACCTGTCCATCTCTTTTTGCACAGATTCTGGCCATGTCTTGACCAAATTCAGGTGAACCAGGACATATTTAGACTCTTGCCCTCTCAAACCTTGAGTGACTTGCAACACTCTTATACAGAATTTCCTAGACAGTTGAATTCTGTAGCACAGTGTGGGTGACAGTGATGAGTGATACCTTATTATTCAGAGCAACTGCAGCACTCACAATGCCATACAATACCAGAGTAAACAGTACCAGTAGAGGGTATTCCTTCATTTCTAGGCACAGTGTTCATATCTGACAGACCTGTGGGAGCAATATTTGTTAGCACTACCTGAATGTTGCCACACAAATTACCAGAATCCACATTAGTATTATGCACATACATCTCACTCTGTTACTGCACACACTCTGGTCACAGCTTGACAACATGGGGGTGTAGATGGGACATACTTGGCTTATTACTCCCATAACATTTTGGAGAGTTGCTAGTGTGACAGGTTTTTATAGATGTGTGACAATCAGTTGTATTTCTTGTTTGCTGCCTATACATCTGGGATCATCCCACTGATTTCCCAGGGGGACAGAATGACAACCAGCAGATATGGGCCAATTTACTGGACATTCTGGACATATCTGTACAGTTGTGGGGTATGATTCTGTATGCAGACTACTACCGCTCCCAGGATTCGAACCATGGCTGTGTGAGCTAAAATTACAACAGTTCATGTCTCAGTTGCATATGCTATTTGGACTTTGTCTGTCTTTTCACTGTTTTCTGTCTATGTCTCTCTCAGTTGTACTAAATGACCTCTGGGGATTACACCAGTCATACAGACATTCCTACACATTTTATTTATGTTGCACAGTGTGGGTAACAGTGCTTAATACAACAGTACTATTAAGTGATTGCAAATCTACATTACCATATGATACCAGAGTAAATACACACACAATCCAGCAGTTAGACCTTTATTGCCAGGCTATTATGCTTTTATTTGCATACAACCTATATGAGACTCTTCCTGCCATATTCTCTGGTGTATGCAGTACTTGCCTTAAACAATACAGGTTTTATACAGGCAATTAACTTACTAATACTTTCCTATGACAGTACATGCAAGAGTATTACTAACTTGCCTCATGTCGCAATCTCTCCAAATGACATCCATGGGCCTCCTGGTTCACAGCCCACTCACTTGCTGCTGTAAAAGACATGAGGAATATTTAGCCATACCTATCCATAATATACATGAGCTGACAATTATTAAACAGGTAGCGGACTGATACTTACACATGGCTGGGACCTCCCCTGTCCTTCTAGCCTTTTGGATCCACTGATCCAAAAGATCCCCCTTTCGCTGCTTCAGGTCAGCATAGTGATGCCCGACCTGCTCACCAGTTTGGGGTATGCCAGTGGTACTGGTGAGATCGTGGGTGAGATGGTCTCAGGCTTCCGCTTTATACTGGGAACCCTGGAACTGGCCCTGCAGCAGTCTCTGCTCTGGTCTATACTATATCCTCGAATGCTTAAAAAAGCGAATGCTGATTAATCGAACTTATTTTTGCGAAACTGCAAAATATCAAAGCAGCAGAAACTCAAATTTTTTCCTAGGGAAAGAATTCGGTTGTCCGTTTCTTTTGCTTCGTTATTTTCAGTGTTATGGTGGAAAGTTACCGGTCAGATTCAGTTAAGTGTGCGATTGTGTGGAAGTGAGTGTTAGGGCGATTTAGGTGAGTTAGGGTTAGGGCTCGGGTTAGGTGTGTGTGCGATTGAGTGGACATGAGGGTTAGGGCGGATTTAAGTGAGTTAGGGTTAGGGAGCGAGTGAGGTGAGTGTGCGACAGTGATGGACCTTAGGGTTAGGGTTTGGGTTAAGGTAAGTGGGTAGTTAGTGGTGTGTGCATAGTTTAGTGTAGGGTTAGGTATCAGATTTTAGGTGTATGTGTGTGGATTTCTGTTTGTTTGGTGTGCTTGTGTTATGTGTATGTGTTTTGGATCAGCGATTTTGTTCCCTGGGAAAAAAATTGCTGATCTGACAGTTCGAGATTGTAAGCTTTCACTTAAATTAGGTCGATCAATCAGCATTTGCTTTTTTAAGCGTTCGATGATATAATATAGACCCTCTCTGCTCATGGTCTTTGACAAGGAGTCCTGCCATGACTCTGGACTCCTGGATGCCCTAGCGCTGTGCTTGAAAATGTACACCCTCTCCCATTTCAGACATAGTGCTTGCAAGGGGAAGCTACAACCAGTTATGAGATGTATTCCTGCCTGTTGGGTTTATATAGGGCTGACTTCCCACACTTTGCCGTGATTGGATGTTTTTGAAAAGGCTAAGCTATGGGCAAACCTGCTTACCTAAGGTTGGGATTGCTTAAAGGGGTATACCAAGGGTCTATATTAGAACACCGAAGTTTCAAAACTTTGAGTGTTCTAATATCGAGCCCTAGTCATCGAAAATTTAAAACATCGAACATACAGAACAGCAAATTTTTTCCTAGGGAAATAATTTGCCGTTCCAAAACACATACACACAACACAAGCACACCAAACAAACAGCAATCCACACACATCCACTTAAACTCTTACACCTAACCCTACACTAAACTATACATACACCACTAACTATCCAATTACCTTAACCCAAACCCTAACCCTATGGTCCATCACTATCGCACAGTCACCTCACCTGCGCCCTAACCCTAACTCACCTTCCCCACCCTAACCCTCACGTCCACACAATCGTGCACTTACCGGACTCACACCCTAACCCTAACTCATCTAACCCGCCCTAACCCTCACGTCCACACAATCGCACACTTACCTGAACCTGACCTGTAACTTTCCACCACAGAGCTGAAAATACCGAAGAAACAGAAACGGACAACCAAATTCTTTCCCTATGAAAAAATTTGGTTTTCTGTTTCTTCGATATTTTCAGTATTTGCTGAAAATGGGTCAATATTAGAACACTCAAAAGTTTGAATCTTCTGTGTTTTAATATAGACCCTATACCAATGGGCAAATTGAGTTACATTGAAAATGACATTTATATTATCTTAGAACTAGCCGAACTTGTTTTGAATAATAATTTTTTTATATTTTCAGAGGAATTTTTCAAACAGGAATCAGGGGTAGCTATGGGGGCCAAGAGTGCCCCCACCTATGCTGATATAGTTTTATCAGTATGGGAGAAAACATTTATACATAATAGCAAGTATGTGGAGTGTTGGAATCTATACACCCGATTCCTGGACGATGTATGTATTTTCTGGACTAGTACAGAAAAGTTACTAGAAGAATTTATTAATTATATAAATCAAAGAACTACTTTCTTAAGGTTTACACATCAAGTGATTATTTATTTATTTTATTATTTATTTATTTCAGTTTGATTACCAGGGACGTCCACTGGGCCAAGAAGTGCCCATTTTCAGTGGAGGCCCGGGGAGAAAGAGGTGTGTTATTATGTTAATTATTTGGATGTTTCTTTACAAGTGAGTGAAGGTGGGTTTAAATCTATTGTATACAGGAAACCCACCTTTTCTAACACTTATATTAGATATACCAGTGCTCATCCATTATATCAAAAAAAGAGTATAGTCAAGGGGCAATATGTTCGGGCCTGCTGTATGACCTCTAATGAAGAAGATTTCTTGAAAGAATGTAACGAACTTATGGAAATGTTTACGCAGAGGGAGTACCCATAAAAATTAATAATGGATATACAAAGGGAAGTGTGTCATAATAGACAAGGGAAATTTAAACCTGTTTTAGGGATGGGACCAACACAAATCAAGCCCCAAACAGGCCCAAAAGAAGGTGAAACAGGTTTAATACATAACAACATATTCATTACTAATTTTAGTGCTAATACTTATACAATTAGAAATATAGCAGAAAGTGAGTGGGCCAAATTTAATGAATACACTGACCTACCTAATTAAAAGGGAAAGCTATCAAATCTGTTTTTCGAAAGGTTATAATATAAAAAATATATTAGAAAATAACAACTTTCCTTCTGTATTTTCCAGTAAATCCAAAGGTACATACAAATGTGGGGCATGCCCACAATGCAAACATATTATACATCAACAAAAAATATTCTTAATAGCTAGGAGAAAATGGATAACTGCTTCCAATTATTCCAATTGCAATTCCCAAGGGCTAGTGTATATTGTGCTATGCAAAGAGTGTGGAGGATTCTACATAGGGAAAACTGAGAGAACTCTAAAACGTAGAATATATGAGCATATGAATGACATCCAGAAGCATAGTTCTAGAAATGCCTTATATAAACACACTCTTCAATGCCCCCAAGCTAAATTCAACTTTTATGTGGTGGAAATGGTGCCTAGAGAACTCAGGGGAGGCCCCTGGGAAACTAAATTATAATATAGGGAGACATATTGGCAAGTAGTACTTGAAGCCAGTAAGTTTCCGGGCATGAATGACCATATATCTATTGCACCTTTACTCAAGCTCAGATCAGCGAAATTATAACATCAAACATGTTAGTGATAATATACAAAAAACATTTTTGTAATGGTTTCATTCAAATGCTGGAATGTGTAGTCCGTACATGTTATTTATTTTATATATTTTTCAATATGGTATCAATTTATTTTTAACATATGTAGCATTTATATGAATTATGCATTTCAAACAGGATTTCAAAGTTCCTAGTGGAATAATTGAAAGAACTAGGAAATTATGTCATGTGAACTTATGTAAAATGCTCGAGTGCATGTTCCTTTAAAGAAGTAATTAGTTAATTGAACTAATGTTCTGATTAAGGATATATATATATATATATATATATATATATATATATATATATATATATATATATATATATATATATATATATATATATATATAGGAAGTGGCAATATGAAAGTTTTTATCTGATGAAGTTCGAGTGTTACTCCTACGAAAATGTTTTGTGGCATCAAGTAACGTTCATTTTTTATTGTGAAAACTTGTTGTGGCAGTTTTCTTTTTATCATTAAATACTGGATTTTATCTGGTGGTCTCCACCTTTTTGCTATTTGCCATTATAGAAAACATGTAGTGGCCGTTTTCTTAGCAATTTCTTCAGCTACAACTTTGTGGTTCCTGCACACTACAACTGGCTTGTGTTTGGCCTACACATTGCTTACACCTACTAAGCTGGGCTGTGCAATGCTTAACGTTGCTTAATATTTAATTAGCATTATGTTTGCTTTTTGGCATTGATTTATTATTCATTACATATTACACATGTGTCTGGTATCCATGATTCATGTGTACATACACTGTATGGGGTCCTTGTGTTTATTAGGGGACTTCAACACTTTATTACAATTACACTTCACATCTGGGCTTACTGCAGTACTCCAGTTCATATGGTTATGTTATGTAGTAGGTTATACAACATCAGACTGTATATAGATTCCTTTCACATGTTTAGTTTGATTTTCCTATAGTGGTGATACTCAGTCTTATGTACTGCTGTGATGGCTTAGTGGTTAACTACTGTGACTATAGTATATAGGGTCCTGGGTTCAAGACTTGCACAGGCTATTTATTTTGTTTCTGTCCAGAACAGTGGCTGTGGCATACAGAGTGATTAAGGCACTTGTAAGCGGGTTTGCACGGGTTTGCGCGAGGGTAAGCTATGCTAACATCTGGTTAAATATGCTTACAGAGTGTTAACTTCAATATTGCTTAACCTGTGTGCGCATTGCTTACCTCTGCGGAAAAAGGGCTTAAACCTGCTTACTAGTACTTAAATATGCTTACTCCCACTTATTACTGCTTAATAGTGCTTACACTTGCTTACTAGTGCTTACTCCCGCTTACCACTCCACTAATTTAGACAGTGATGTCTAATTGTTCTTGGGAAGGCGGGGTATTTGGAAGATGTATGGAGTTATCATTCATTACGCATTTTACCTTCCATTTGTATCCCTGATTCCTGTGTATATATACTGTATGGGGCACATGTGATTATCTGTGGACTTTGCAACAGTATGACACTGACACCTCACATTTGCATTTAATGCAGTTCTCCAGTTCACAAATATATGTTATTTTATTTATTTATTTATTTATTTATTTACATTTTTTGACCGGGAGTGTCTGACTGGACATAGGTCCATTTTCAGCGGAGGCCCGGGGAGCTCCACAGTTAAAATAAACAGACAGTAGTTACATTGGATTACATAGTGATTAACAATTTAACATAGCAATTAATTACAAACATATTTACAGATGAAGAACATAGTACATCAGTAGGCAACTAGAATCTTTATCTGTGAAGTACCTAACAGACATTAACAAATGTTACAATAAGAAGTTCCTGCTGTATAATAAGTACTAGGCTTATGAGCATCTGAGCTTGCTATAATCAAGGTAGTTAGTGGGGTGGAAAGAAAGGTAATGGTTGGATGGGGTGGGTGATATTAGAGTGGGAGTTGCAAGGGCATAGCCAGCATGTTTTTATGTGCACTTTTAGTAAAGTTTTGAAGTGGGTGCATGATGGTATGGAGGTAATTGTGGGTGGGAGGGAGTTCCATAATTTGTCTATGGCGCAAGAGAACAGTGCTTCACCAGCAGAGTTATTGGCCTTAGTGATATGCAAGTGATTTTTGTTGCTGGATCTTAGTGGTCTGGTGCTGCGATAGGGTTGGAGTAGATTCTGGAGGGATGGGACATTTAGTGGATGGTTTACTAGTTTGTGGGTGAGTGATAGTTGATACCATTGAAGGAGGTGAGGGAGTTCAAGCCAGCCCAGTTCAGCAAGTGAGAGACAGTAATGACTACGGTAGGATGCCCCTGTGGCAAATTTGGCGATTTTGTTGGAGCAGGTCTCTAGCTTGTTTAGATCGCATTGCCTTAGGTTGGTATATATTGGAGAGGCATAAAGTAGGGTGGAGATAAGGTGGGAATTTGCTATTGAAATCTTTGCTGCTTTGGTGAGAAGTTGCTTATTTCGCCCCTAGTTTTTTGTGGACTTTTTTTATGGTCATGGATATTTGAATGTCAAATTTTAGTTTATTGTCTATTTCCACTCCTAGCAATTTGGTGTGTTCAGTTGGGTATATAGTGGTGTTGTCTTTTGCTGTGATGTTAAAGTGAGAGTTGTTTTGAGTATGTTTGGTGGGCTGGAAGATGAGTAGTTTAGTTTTGTTTGGGTTGAGTATTAATTGGGCATCGGATAACCAAGTTTCAACAGAGGAAAAGGCTTCCTGTGTGACTTTTTGCAGTTTGGATAAGGACTGGGCTGAGCAGATGATGGTTGAGTCATCTGCATATTGTATGAGTGTGCCATGTTTGGTGGCAGAGGCTAGATTATTGGTGAAAACAGAGAAGAGTAGGGGTCCAAGGATGGATCCTTGGGGAAACCCTATGGAGACAGGTAGTTGGGGAGATATGTCATTCTGCCATACAACGGATTGTTGGCGGCCAGGCAGGTAAATCTGAAACCAGTTGGTCACCGATTGAGAGAAGGATAGGTTATTGAGGACAGAGATGAATTATTTGCGTGGGACCATGTCAAATGCTTTAGATAGGTCTAGGAAAGTAGCATAGGAGAGATAGCCATTGTTTTTATGCTTAAGGATAGTGTTAGTAAAGGACAGTAAGGCAGTGGTAGTGCTATGGTTTGGTCGGAAAACATGCTGAGTATTGGAAAGGAGGTTGTTAATAAGGAGGTAGTCTGAGACCTGAGAATGTATGCATCTCTCTAGTATTTTGGAGAGTGGAGAGAGAATAGGTATGGGGTAGTAAGTGGTTAGTTCTGTGGAGGGGCCGCCTTTGTGGAGGGGAATTATATGTGATACTTTCCACAGTGTGGGAATGTAACTTTCTGACAGAGATCGGTTAATCAAGATGGATACTGGGTAGGCCAGAGCATCAGCTGCGATTTGTAGGTATTCACTTGGGAGGTTGTCTGCTGCTAATTTGGTGGGCTTAAGTGAGTTTTTTTATGTGGGAGGTAGGTACAGGAGAAAATCAGAAGGCAGTGGGGAGACTACTAGTTGAAGGTGTGGGTTGGAGGGGAAGAGGGTTGTGTTGTTTAGCTAGTGTGAAGTGTGTGTTGAATGAGGTAGCAATATTTTTGGAGGAGTGAGGGATGTTAGGAGGAGGGGTACTGACTTTACCTGGGTGGAGGATGGAGTTTATGGAGGACCAGAATTGTTTGGGGCTATACTGGGAGGAGTCTAGGCAGACCGGTAGTATTGGAATTTGTCCTGTTTTATTAGCTTTTTAACTATTTTGTGTAGTTCTAGGAATTTATGTCTAGTTGAGGGGTTTTTGGTTTTGTGCCAGTGCTCCCAGGCTTTATCCCTGTTTTTCATTTCTGACTTAGTGGTTTTCTGTAGCCATGGGGAGGGTTGTGCTTTCATTCTGGAAAGTCTTATGGGGGCATGGTAATTAAGGATGCTCAGGAAGTTAGTATTAAAAATTTCAACTGCGTCATCAAGACTGAGGTACTTTAGGGGATGCCAGTTACATTATTTGAGGGATGAGATGAATGTGAGTGGGTTAAAGTTTAGTTTTTTACATATTTGATGGTAGATGACAGGTTTAGCTTGGTATAGGTATTTTTTGAGTAGGAATGTTGGGGAGTGATCACTGAGGCTATCTGATAAGCAGCCTGTTATATATGACCGGGTGCTCTTACTGACTAGTATCCAATCCAGAGTAGTGTGCTTGCTGGAGTTTTTATTTATCCTGGTTGGCGAATGGACTAGTTGGGTGAAGCCATGAAGGTTTATATGATGGGTTGGATTGTTGTCAGAACAGGATTGCCAGTCAATATTGAAATCACCTAAAATTATAGTTTCTTGGGGGAGATGGTGGGTAGACCACATGAGGAGGTTTTCTAGTGGAGGGTTGTTTTGGCCAGGTGAGAAGTAGCTTCCAATTATGTTGATGGTTTTGTTTTGGTTTATTTTGAGGTTGGTATATATTATTTCTTCATTGCCTATTTGTGGAGCTGATGATTTTAAGATTTGGATGTTAAGATGCTGTTTAAATACTATAGCTACACCAACTCCTATCTTGTTTAGCCGGTCTACTCTTAGTATGCCATAACTGGTAGGGAGTATTTGCTCACTGGTAATGTGAGGTTTTAGCCAGGTTTCTGTCAGGATGACTATATCTGGGGAGTACAAGTCTATGGTGGCATGGAGGTCATGGACTTTGTTGGATATATTTCTAATATTTAGGCTTAGTAGAAGGAAGTCACTTAGCTTTCTACTGGCTGTGATATGGGAGAAGTTGTGGTCTCTAGTCTGATTATGAGGATTTGGGTTGGAGATGGAAGGGCCAGGGTTGGTGTGGATGTCTCCACTTAGGGCTACTTTTGATATGCATGAGGTTATTAGTTTTCTCAGTTTTTGAATGTGTTTGTTTATTAGGGAAACTTTATGATTGTGCTCTGTGGGTAATAGATATAGTGGGAGGGATACTATATTAAGTTCTAGGGATGCTTTATGTTTGAGTAATATAGTTGGTAGAATATGCGGGGGGGGTGCATAGGGATGGTTCTTGAGTTGGTGGGCGGGGAGATGAGTGAGACATGAGTGGTGGTGTGAGTAGTAGTACAGTGGTAGTGGTTGAGTGGGGGAATGATGGAGCTTTGGTAGGATGTAAGATATGCAAGGAGAGTGCATGCAGTGAGCATAGGTAAGGTATGCTTGTACATGTTAGTTGAGGTGTGATAGTAGTGGGAAAATGGAGGAGGTAGTGTTGGGTTAGCGCTGTGGTTGGCTACTGGAAAGATGGGAGGAGTTTGTGAGTGTAATAAAGGTAGGGCCGCTGGGGGCGGGAGGTAATAGGGGGCAGGGTGGGGAGCGAAGCAGGTAGAGACCCTGTTAGTTGATCTTATGAGGGAGCTGGAAACAATCAGGTAACAGAATAAACTGATAAATTGAACATATGATAGTGACAAAGGATGGTTGTAGTTTTTAAAAATGGTGCCTGCCACAGGTAATATTTATTAACTTTGGGATTGGCTTAAGGTAATAAACAGGGAAGGGGGAGGGGGAGAACAAGGGTGTGAGCAGGCAGTTCTTTTGTACTGCTGCTAATGAGCCAAAACAAAGACAAGTTTGTGGTTAAGAAACAATCAGACTTGACCAAGGACTGGTCTGAAACTGTAAGTCATTTCTTAACCATTTCTCAGGTGGAAAAACAGGATAACCTTGTATCAGTAGGCTACGGTGGTCTCAGTTTAAATTAACAAACACACAGCATTGATCAGTTATGGATACTATTTGCTAACAGAAGGGAATAAGAGAGAAAGTGGAAGATGAGTGTGTGTGTGTGGGGGGGGGGGGGTGCTTACAAGTCAAAACACAGTGCTCTCCAGGGGAAAATGAATATTGGCTCAAACAGGTAGACACATACTCAAAGTTAACTTTAGCTGTTTGCAGACAGTTCAGACCCGGACTGTGCTTTTCTTATAAGAATGATAAAGGTGGCACCGCAGTTGAATACTTAAGAGTGGTGTTAGGTTCAAAGTTAACTTTAGCTGTTTGCAGACAGTTCAGTCCAAGACTGCACTTTTCTTATAAGAATGATAAAGGTGGTACCGCAGTTGAATACTTAAGAGTGGTGTTAGGTTGGAGTGACACTGAGCTCCTAATGGGGCATGCAGCAGAGTGGATTGTAGTTTTAAATTGTAGTTAGTTTTAGATTGTAGTTATTTAGTAGGTTATGCAACTAAAAATATTGATCATAAAGTGATTTGACATGGAAAATGGCATGTGCTGCAGTGGAACTCGAACCAGGAATGACTGCTCGTACGGCAAATGCTCTGTCCACTACACTATTGCTGTACTGATTCATTTGCATATATCTTGCTTTTTATCCTCTTATGCCATTTAAGCTGCATTAACTGTCGCTAAGTGATGGGCAAACCCGCGCAAACTTGGGTAATGTTTACTTTGTGATAAATTGGGTACTGTAATTTACCTTAAAAAGTAAGAGAAATCACAACAGTTAGACAAATAAAGACACTATGGATAAATCAGATTCTGCAAATGTATATGGGTATTTTGGACTATGCACAAGAGATATTTTTGTAAGATTTTTCTATTATTTTGAGAGAGAGATTTTTCTAGTTATAATTATGGTATGAATTGGTGTTGTTTCACTTAAGACATATGAATAGGCTTGTTACATTCAATTGTGTCACTAGATGGCAGCACTCTCTCTCTCTCTCTATATATATATATATATATATATATATATATATATATATATATATATACATATATATATATATATATATATATATATACATATATATATATATATATATATATATATACATATATATATATATACATATATATATATATATACATATATATATATATATATATATATATATACATATATATATATATATATATATATATATATATATATATATATATATATATATATAGATATATCTTTATATATAGGTCTACTTTTATTTGTCAAAGTTAGGTTTCTTGACAAACTAAAGCACAACCCCACTTATGAGAAAGTGCACTTCAACGAAAGTGCATTTTTGTGAATTCCGGTTCACCGAACCGGTAATAAAAATAAATCCGCACACTATAAAGGCAGTTTTGCAGAGGGGCAAGCCTCGCTGCACCGCCCTGCAGGGGGGCTGCTACCCCCCCCCCGCTACTTTGTATATACTAACTCCGAGGTAGCACTACAGTGGGGAAAAAGGTATATTCCCTTATTCCCACTGTAGCATGCTTGTAGCATGTAGTGCAATCTCGTAGTTAGTATATATAAAATAGTGTGTGGGGGCAACAGGAAGTGCAACTTGTCAAACTAAAAGTCTAAAAGTCTAAAAAGCGTACAGTATATAAATATATATTTATATAAATATACATGTATGTACATGTATACACACACACACATACACACACACTTCATTGTCTCATATCAATGTGTCATCAAATATTGAACCATCCAAAGACTGACTACAAAAACAGCAATTTAAAAGATCCAAAAAAAAAAACAGTTTGTGTTGCCCCATAGATACCACATAGCCTCTGCAAATTATAATTGAAGACTCCAAGATCACACAGCAGTGGGGAAAGGGCAAATTTCCAGACCCTACTGCACTGTGGAAAAAGAAGAAAAAAATCAGTATGTCTTACAGACAGCAACTACAGCTATATATATATATATATATATATATTTATATATATATATATATATATATATATATATATATATATATTTATATATGTATATATATATATATATATATATATATATATATATACATTTATATATATATACATTTATATATATATATATGTATATATATATATATATATATATATATATATATATATATATAATTATATATGTGCGTTGTGTGTACATACATATAAACATATATATTTAAACATAAAAATATATAAAGCTATAACCAAAGTCAGATAATTAAATAAACAATACCAGTCTAATGGACCATAAAAGAAACATATCACTAGTAAAAACTAACTGCATGACACCAAAAGGTTTACACAGGTTGGGTTGCAAATCAAAGTTAATTTCAAAATCTAATCAGATTAAAAACCTTCATACTATGGGTTTGGGAAGATATATTTAAGATGCTGCAGATATTTTATTAGCTTTTAAAAATGCTATGATAAAAGTAAAGATAAAAGACAGTTTCAATTATTTTCTGCTTAAAGTGAAGTTAAGTAAATCTTTATCTGCACTTTTTTCAAATAATACACAATTTAAATTAATTTGTTTGTGCTGCATTGAGCAATATCTAGCTGGAAGTTGTGACTGTTTTTTCAGTAGGTCCCAACCCACAATCTTGGTGGCTTTGAAACTGCCCGCCCCTCTTGTAAATTTGAATTTGGATACTCCTCCTGGGCCTATCTCATTTGCTCACTCAAAAAAAAAATTTGTTCTTCTTTTATCTGCTTTTACTGTATTTGTGTTTCTTCCTACTTTATTTTGCTTTTGCATCATCTTAAAAGTACTCAATTGTATTTATTACTGCTTGGTGTAACTCATTCTAAGCCTTTTAGTTTAAGCACTCCGGCTTCAGACCAATTGTTTTACATTAAAAAGGTTTGTGGTCTGCACTGTAGTGGCAGAACAGGTAGCGTACATCCTTCTAAGTTGGGAACTGCTGACTGAGGGCTCAGTGTCTGTTATTCTAAAAGTGTATTAGTTCTGGTTTAAGCACTTGGGCTTCAGGCCAGTTATTTTACATTAAGAGGGTTCGTGGTCTGTACTCTTGTGGGAGGAGTGGCTATACTCTGCCCTTCTGAGCTGGGAATTTCTGATTAAAGGCTTACAGTGCCTGCATATCTGAAATGCTTCTAACTGAAATTGGTACACTTTGTTTGCTGTAGCATATACTAAATCCAGGCCTAATGAATCTAGCTTTGTTTGTATAACTTGAGCACTATTCCAGGCATTCTTTAAAGTATTCAATTGTATTTATTACTGCTTGGTAGTAACTTCATTAAAGTGTAGCTATCATTCTAAGTCTTTTGGATTAACCACTTGGGCTTCAGACTTGTGGCCTGCACTGTGGTGGCAGGACAGGTAGCTTACATCCTTCTCAGTTGGGAACTGCTGATTGAGGGCTCAGTGTCTGTTATTCTAAAAGTGTATTACTTCTGGTTTAAGCACTTGGGCTTCAGGCCAGTTATTTTACATTAAGAAGGTTCGCGGTCTGCACTGTTGTGGGAAGAGAGGCTGAACTCTGCCCTTCTGTGCTGGGAATTTCTGGTTAAAGGCTTATAGTGCCTGCATATTTGAACTGTTTCTTACTGAAATTGGTACACCTTGTTTGCTGTAGCATAGACTAGATCCAGGCCTGCTGAATCTATCTTTGTTTGTATGCTTGTTGTTTGTTTCCTTGTTATTTCCCTGAAATGCTAATTCCACCTAAAATGTGGCTTTTCAGCGCTTCTGTGGATCCCTAGTGATGTCTGCATTGCTTACTGTACTTATTTCCTTGTTTCACTTGAAAAAAAGTTACTGTTTGTCATTTTTGTATTTACATAACCTGTAACACAGTCACAGGCTACACACTCAAGTGTGCTAGCCTCCTCTGTGTATTTAAAGTAATTTAAGCTCTGCATTTCTGTTTCTAAAAAAAAAATTAAATTAAAAAATAAAAATAAAAAAACACAAAAAAAATCCTTATTTTCCCACCTTTCTGAACTAGTCTAGTCCAGTTTTCAGGCTTTGCTGAATCCAGGACTGAGGTAAAGGTTCCTGTGTTCCCCATATCATACATGGATAGTTAGGTGGCTTCCTTGTTCACTGTGAGAGAGGGAACTCTGAGCAGCCTACCTGTCCCTGTAGGAGTGGTCCCAGTCCAGCAACTTGTAGCTCATTGGTCATTTTTGGCTAATTTCTATCATTTTTGATCTCCCTGGTATAAAAACCACTTAGCACGGTTTTGCGCTTGTATACAGCTCAGCAGGCTCCTTGTGGTGCCCTGCAGGGTCCTACAAGTGGCCGAGAGATGAAAGAGAGACTTTGGACTTGATTAAAGCATTGTTTTTGCTTTTTGTTTCCCTGAAACGCTAATTCCACCTAAAACGCAGCTTTTCAGCGCTTCTGTGGATCCCTAGTGATATCTGCATTGCTTACTGTACTTATTTCTTTGTTGCACTTGGAAAAAAAAGTTACTGTTTGTCGTTTTTGCATTTGTTACCGGCAACACAGTCGCAGGCTACACACTCAAGTGCGCTAGCCTCCTCTGTGTATTTAAAGTAATTTAAGCTCTGCATTTCTGTTGTTTCTGAAAAAAAAAAATCCTTGTTTTCCTGCCTTTCTGAACTAGTCTAGTCCAGTTTTCAGGCTTTGCTGAATCCAGGACTGTGGTAAAGGTTCCTGTGTTAACCATATCATACTTGGATAGTTAGGTGGCTTCCTTGTTCACTGTGAGAGAGAGAACTCTGAGCAGCCTATCTGTCCCTGTAGGAGTGGTCCCAGCCCAGCAACTTGTAGCTCATTGGCCATTTTGGGCTAATTTCTATCATTTTTGATCTCCCTGGTATAAAAACCGTTTAGTGCAGTTTTGCACTTGTATACAGCTCAGCAAGCTCCTCGTGGTGCCCTGCAGAGTCCTACAAGCGGCCGAGAGACAAAAGAGAGACTTTGGACTTGATTAAGTATTGTTTTTGCTTGTTGTTTCCCTGAAACGCTAATTCCGCCTAAAACGTGGCTTTTCAGCGCTTCTGTGGATCCTTAGTGATATCTGCATTGCTTACTGTACTTATTTCTTTGTTGCACTTGAAAAAAGTTGCTTGTTTGTCGTTTTTGTATTTAAGTTACCTGTAACACAGTCGCAGGCTACACACTCAAGTGCATTAGCCTCCTCTGTGTATTTAAAGTAATTTAAGCTCTGCATTTCTGTTGTTTCTGAAAAAAAAACACAAAAAAATTCCTTGTTTTCCCGCCTTTCTGAACTAGTCTAGTCTAGTTATCAGGCTTTGCTGAATCCAGGACTGTGGTAAAGGTTCCTATGTTGCCCATATCATACTTGGATAATTAGGTGGCTTCCTTGTTCACTGTGAGAGAGGGAACTGTGAGCAGCCTATCTGTCCCTGTAGGAGTGGTCCCAGCCCAGCAACTTGTAGCTCATTGGCCAATTTGGGCTAATTTCTATCCTTTTTGATCTCCCTGGTATAAAAACCGCATATTGCAGTTTTGCACTTGTATACAGCTCAGCAAGCTCCTCGCGGTGCCCCTGCAGAGTCCTACGAGACAAAAGAGAGACTTTGGACTTGATTAAGTATTGTTTTGCTTGTTGTTTCCTGAAAACGCCTAATTCACAAACGCGTGGCTTTTCAGCGCTTCTGTGGATCGCTTAGTGATATCTGCATTTGCTTACTGTACTTATTTCTTTGTTGAAAAAGTTGCTTGTTTGTGCAGTTTTTGTATTTGTTGGCCTGTAACTTACAGTCAGCAGGCTACACACTCCAAGTACACTACCTCTGTGTATTTTAAAGTAATTTTAAACTCTCTGCATTTCTGTTGTTTCTGAAAAAAAACACAAAAAATTCCTTGTTTTCACGCCTTTCTGAACTAGTCTAGTCTAGTTATCAGGCTTTGCTGAATCCAGGACTGTAAAGGTTCCTATGTTGCCCATATCATACTTGGATAATTAGGTGGCTGTGGTTCACTGTGAGAGAGAGGGTGAGCAAAGCCTTATCTGTCCTGTAGGGAGTGGTCCCAGCCCAGCAACTTGTAAGCTCATTGGCTGAATTTGGGCTAATTTCTATCCTTTTTGATCTCCCCTGGTATAAAAAACACTTAGCCAGCCGGTTTGCGCACCATGGCAGCGCTGTTTAGCTGCGTGGTTAAACTATTCCAGGCTCCACAAAGTCTGCACTTCTCAGTTTTTCCCTCTTGAAATTTGAAACACTTCAACCCAGCACTAGAAATAAGGCAATTTAAGACTGGCACTTACACAAAAATCTAGCACCAGCTTACGAAGCTTGCACTTCAGCCCTATACTCCAGGAAGTATAAGGCTCTTTATTCATCAATCAGCAATACAGTCCCAACCATCTATTCAGGCAGGCCGTTCAAGGGACAGCTTCAGGTGTGCTCTCTGGTCCAGCTGGCGAATCTGGGCATCCTGAGGCAATGTTACAATTGCCTCATGTACACAGACAACCCCCTCCTCCTCCCAACCAACACAAACATATGCGAGAGATGCAGCTACACAGCCAAACTGGAGGCTAAGCTCTCTCAACCCACAACTGGATCAACCAGTCACAAGGAGAAGGGCAACACTAGCACAACATTACCAGACTCACATAGACCATCCATAGCTGCACTAGAAAACAACTCTCAGAAACAAGCAAAAACATACTCAGAGGCTCTAAATAAGAACTTGCCTAAACAACTGAGACTTCTAAGCATACACCCAAGCAAC
This sequence comes from Protopterus annectens, assembly GCF_019279795.1. NCBI lineage: Eukaryota > Metazoa > Chordata > Ceratodontiformes > Protopteridae > Protopterus > Protopterus annectens. Next base: position 564,719,066 of record NC_056739.1, on the reverse strand, counting down.
CCCCACCCCACAACAGAAACCAGGTAACACATATGTCACAACGTCAGTGTGCCAAGCAACAACAGCCCCTAAGGCTAAATAACACACCTAATACACTAGTAATCTGTGATTCTATCATCAGGCACAGACGTCCCACTCACTAGACTGAACAAGAAGGTTACCGTAAGCTACCTGTAGGGTCCCAGAATCCGCCACATAACACATGCCCTCAGGTCACTCCACAACAAGTACAAATATGACTCTGTCATTGTACATGTTACGTAAATAATAGGGCCTGACGCACCTCCCTGGACTACATGAAAAGAGAAATGGAGGAGCTCTCTGACCATGTAGCCTAGGCTGGTATGACTCTGACTAGCATCCTGCCCGCACCCAAAATGATGCCAGCATACAAAGAAAAAATGATCAGTTTCAACAATTGGTTAAACTACTGGTGTTATTCAAAGGGGATCCAGTACTTGTCAGCCTGGGATTAGACATGCTTCTGGCATACATTGCTTCGCCAGAGCGCTAAGCTTCTCGCCAGAGACGCTTGTACCTGTTGCCCCTGGGCTTTCAATACTGGCCAAAGACTCTTTTCCCCTTAATACTGCTTTTCCTTTTTTAGGCAAGGCTCAAAAGACAAACCGCCTCCATAAACAACAATAATAAACAAAAACTGAGGGTAATGCTGCTCAATGCCAGAAGTCTAAACCTCAAAATGCACGCACTCAAGGCTCTCCTTAGTATGGAAGAAATATATGTGCAGTGACAAAAACCTGGTTCAAGGCTCCAGAGAGCACTCCAGCACTACCAGGCTATAACTCCTACCATACCTTTAGGTCCCAAAACCAGGACCGGAACACAAAAAGGAGGGGGTGTGTCCATATTCATCAAGAACACCCACACCTCCAGGTTAGTAGCACAGCACGCAGAATCTGAGACCATCCAAGTGCAACTGACAGCAGGTAAATTGACTGTTCAATTTATAGCTTGCTACATATCTCCAACCTTGGCTCAGGCAGCATTCCTGAGAACATTAGAAAGTATGAAGATTCTACCCAACACCATGCTACTGGGTGACTTCAACTATCCAAACATTGACTGGGAAAAAGTACAGTTTTGTACCTACCATAAATGTAGATGTTCGAGGATCCACATTGCTGCAGTCCTAACCATTGGGTAGTCCGCTGTCCCAGTCGGCCCGAATACCAAAGTATATGGCTGACGTCGGGTCATAGGCGCGATGAGTCTGACGATCAGGGACGTCAGGTACTCACCATGCGCATGACGGCGACGCCATATCCTCAGTCTTTACTTGCCCCAGATGTCAGAAGACCCTAAAAAGACAAGGCCAAAACCAAAACACTTAAACACTCCTGCACCAAAAATATGTACAATATATACAAAAATACAAAGAGTACACAACCTCCCCACACAAATCCTCACCCCCTAAACACAGAGGTGTGGGAAGGAGGGAGGTAATTGGACTGCAGCAATGTGGATCCTCGAACATCTACTATTTATGGTAGGTACAAAACTTGTACTATGTTCTTTCATTCCACATTGCTGCAGTCCTAACTACTGGGTAGAATCCTTAAAGCAGAGGTAAGTGGAGGCTGGCAAATCATAAAGAAGCAGGTGAGCTGTCAACATGCCTTACTGCAAAATAGCACTGTGGCAAAACCAGCCCTAGATTTAGAGTAGAGAGGAAGGTATGGTAATAACTTAGAGAAAGTATGCACTGAACTCCAAGTAGCTGCCTCCAAAATATCCTTATTGCCACCCCTTAGAAATGCTGTTGAGAAGTGGCAGTAGCCCTAGTGGAATGAGGCCTAATCCCAGCTGGAATCTCCTTTGCTGCATGATGGGAATAACAAAATGCAATGCAAAACCCAATCCACTTAGAAATAAGTTTGTTTTGACACCAGGCTTGCCCTGAGAACTCAAAGCAAAAAAGAAACAAACAACTGCTGAGACTGCCTAAAAACTCTTGGTCACTGCTTAAATAATAACGCAACATGACTTCTGTGTACATCTAAAGGTAAGTACAAAATCTTTTCCCCCTTATTTTGGGATCTGCATAGAAAGTAGGTAAATGAATAGTTTGGTTTAAAGCCACACTAGAAACCACACCTTAGGCATAAAAGAAGGATGAAGTAACGTAATGATACCCTATCCTTATACTGAAAATCAAAAAGGCTCTTACCGCCATAAGGGGCCTTCGTAATTCAGAAACCCTTCTTGCAGAAGTAATGGCCAACAAAAAAAGCAGTCTTCCATGACAAGTATTTCTCAATTCAGCAGGTGCTTCCAGGCTCAAAAGGTTGTAGAGTAAGTTTCTCCACACACAAAATTGAGATCCCAAGCAGGAGTAGGAGCTCTCACGTGCAGGGTCTTATATTCTTTGCCTTTCTAAGAAATTGCTTGAACAAAGGGATGCTTAAAAGCAATGGTGGGTCACAATCATAGCTGAGCTGAAATTGCTGCAAGCATGAGAATCTTAATGGAAGAGAAAGACAAACCTTTGTCCAATAACTCAGTAAGATATTGAAGGCAGCCACACTCAAATTAGGCTCAGAAATCTCCAAATTCTTTTGCTGCACTCCAAAATAAAAATCTCTTCCATTTTTCTCGTACACTTTCCTTCTGTACTAGGTCTTCACGGCTTCCATAATCACATTTAAAACTTCGTTGAGGAAGTTGGAGATACTGCTGTGTTTCAAAACAGGAATATGCCAGGCTGTTAGATGAAGAGAGTGAAGCTTGACATTGAGCAGGTGACAAGTCCACTCTGAGACAACAGGTGTGGAATCAAAAGTAAAGGCCATGGAGTGCTTCCTTACCAGACTCCTCAGTAATGGGTACCAGTGTTGTCGCAGGCCAATCTGGAGCTATTAAAATCATCCTTGGCTTGTCCTTGTCTGACCTAACTAGGAGCACAGCTTTGGGAGAAGAGGCAGAGGTGGAAAGGCATACACATGAAGATTTTTTCCAACTGAAAGAAAAGAGCATCCACTTTCCAAGCTGTGTGATGAAAACCTCTTTGTGCAAAACTTAGGCAGCTGGTGGTTTAGTGGAGAAGCTTAACAGATCTGGCGTCTGGAGTTCCTCATGACACTGTCAATTTCGCTAAAATACATGAAGATCCAGTTTCCACTTGTGGGGATCCATGATTTGTCTGTTTAACACATCTGCTAAGGAGTTCTTGGTGCTCCCGGCAGAAACCTTGCCTGAAGAGTTATATGCAAGCTGAGCCGCCAGTCTCCCATAAAATCATTGTTCCTTGCACAAAAAATAATGGTGTGGTAAGAAATGTGTTCCCCTTGTTTGTTGATGTACCCACATGACAGTTGTGTTGTCTGTTAGAATCAACACCTGCCCTGGGAAGAAGTAACTCCTTGAAAGCTATTACATGCAAACTGGACTGCTAACATCTCCTTCATGTTGATATGTAGATGCTGTAGTTCGGCAGGCCACTTGTCTTGTATCCACTTTCCATTTAGATGAGCTCCCTGAAGCAATGTCTGGAGGCATCTGTCGTTAGAATCTGATCTCCGCCTCTCTTGGCCGGGTCACAGAGAGTCCCTTTGTTTAGGGTGACATTCCTGAGCCTACTCACACAAAATTCCTTCTGAATGCAAGGTATTATTTGAATGACAGTGTCCAAATCCTGGCAAAAAGGTGTCCATACATTTTTGAGATACTATTTCAGCTTCCTCATATGCAGTTTTGGCATTGGGAAGCACCAGAATACAAGAGATGCCAAGTGAACCCTAAGGCTTGAAGGACTGTTCCTTGCAGTCAGCCCGACTGAAGAGTATAGTTGATGGAAGTAAATGGAAGAGATTCTTTGTTTGTCCGGGGTTAAAAAAGGCCACTTGGGCTGCTGTATTCAGTCTCACACCCAGAAAGCACATGTCTTGGAGAGGGTACTAGACTGGACTTTATTTCGCTCACAGAATACCCTAGGCATCTTAGCACTGCTATCACATATTCCAAATGCTGTAAAGTTAGTCTTCCTTTTTCTTTGAGCCAGAATCAGGCAGTCGCCCAAGTATGATAGACGGATTCCTTTAGCCTGAAGTGTTTATCACTGGAGCCAGAACCTTTATGAATACTCTACAGCAGTAGATAGCTTCAAAGGCAATGCAGAGAACTGATAATGGAATTCCAGCTCGAAAACGTAGATACTTCCTGCAACTTAGTCTGATAGGCACATGAAGGTAAGCCTCCTTGAGATCTAAAGTTACCATCCAGTGATCTTTTGCCCAGCAGAGGTAAAAGCTGTTGTAACGCCAACATTTTGAACTTGGGAATGTCCAGATAAGTGTTGAGGATAGATAACCAAAATTGGTCTCAATGCGTTCCCTTCTTTGGCAATTAGAACAGTATGAATAAAACTTAGGCCCCTTCTGGCACAGGAACTGGCTGAATGGCCCCTATTTGGAGTAACAGAGAAATTTGCTTACAGAGCTCTCTTTGTAGAGGAGGAATGTCTGGCATGCCTTGAAAGGAGGCAAGGTATGGAAATAAAACCTGTAACCGCGGGTGAATGATATCCAAACCCATCTGTCTTGGGTAATTAAATCAATTTTCTTTGAAAAGTTGTTTCAACCTTCCTCCTTAAAGGCCGCCAGACGAGAACGCACTGGCAGCTGAAAGGCAGGTCATTGGGTCTGTTTACTAAGGACTGAC
>NC_056739.1:564659437-564713889 GCF_019279795.1 Protopterus annectens | reverse complement strand
GCGGTCTGGCCACTTGATAGCATGAGGCCTCACTGTGTAGCAGTAATACCCTGTCACATTACAGGAACATGCTCACACTCACGGGGTCAACAACACTATAACGCACACCCCATAGTGTTGAGGTGAGGACACTTGCCTATGTGGTGATCACCCTCATAGTACTGTGCACCCACACGATGCAACCCAGAGAAAGGACATGTACAGGTAGCCAGTATGGCTGAGACCGATGGCATCAACAGGGTAGTAGACTGCATCACCATGAGGGGTTAGGGATCCTGTGTGTTCTGTATGGTAGTATACACCCTCACTCCATGCACCAGACAGCCATACATACATACATACATACATACACACACACACACACACACACACACACACACACACACACACACTGTGGAGACCACAAATGTCATACACATATGCTGATGTGTGTGATACACACACCACACCTGCCTACGTCATGCTTTCCACACTGCAGTATGTACAGATGTCTACAACAGTGTACAGGGGTGTGTAACAATTGGGATGTATTCCCCACCATATGTGACATATATGGTCACACATGCAAACACACATGGCAGTACTGTGAATGATACACCTGCTACATGATGATACATCTGACAGACATGCAGCAGTATTGGCTGCTTTATGTGTACCAACGCTATGTCCGGCAACTGTGCTGCTATATGCACACGGGAGGATGTAAGTGCTACAGGTGTCAAGTGACGTACAGTCGGTAACATCCGATCGCTGTGTAGGTTTTATGTCTTCACCGTCAAGTAACAGTAACATAGCGTAATGTTTGCACATGTAATGGTAGGATGGCGTGTGACACACCTGTGAGCCGTCCCCGGCGAACATCCATCTACACAGGTGGATCACCACTTTATGAACACACATCCATCCATACCTGAGGTACACCCTACCATACTGTCAGTATGTCACCATATACAGGTGTCAATGATGGGGCTGCATTGCAACTGCATGTTGTAGTTAGGCACAGATGAGTTACTTACATCAGCTACTGCACATGCATGGTAGCTGCATGCACACTACAGTTTGTACATGTGTGTTGGTCCTACATGCCTGTCATGTAGCCATGTCTGTATGCATTGCAATTGGTGGACATGTGTGTTGACATACATAACACATGGATTGTTGTATGATATGATGGGTGTCGTGGGTTACTAGTACAGAGGGAATGTGTCCTCAGTCAACATTGCTACCTCATGTACTGTTAGCATTCAACAGCCATGGACCCACCTTCCATTTGCATGCGTATGATTGCTGTAGCCACTTGTCTGCACAGAGGACAGCAAAAGCTATGCTATGTACATATGTGTTGTGTGTGTGGTCCATGCACATATCCACTGCAATTACATGTATGGCATATCCAAACATGTGTGTTCATTGGTGTACAGCGACAGTCATCTGTCACAGCTGTGTAAGACCCAGGGCCCCTGGTATGTGTAGAGCCGATCTGGTTATGTACAGTGGTATCATTGCAATGCATAACACATGATGGAACCCTGTCGGTACATGTGCAGTCTGCACAGTTGCTGTACACCTATGTACAGTCCACTGGTCATGAGTCACATGGTGTTGTATTTATGTATGGCTGTGTATTGCTGGTCCAACGACATGGTGATGTCTGAGGGCTACATTGTAGACTGCAGTGTGTACCTCTGTGATCTGCATCTCAGACATCTGTGATGGCTCCTGAGTGTGTACTGGTCAGTACATGTGAGTGGCCTTCATGTACGTGGGGACAGTAATACCATACTGTGCCCTTCTGTGTTTAGTCCATACTGTGCCCTTCTGTGTTTAGTATCCATGTGCATGCAAGACGGCCCTTTGCAACTGCTAAGTGTGTGAGTATGCCCAGTACGCCGTTGTGTAATTGGACACACAGTACATTTCAAATGGACATGTGATACTAAGCGTGTGGGCATGGCCAGTGACACCGTGTGTCAGTGATGTGCCTCTGTGTATGGGCATGGCCATTGACATCCTGTATAGCGATGGTGGACATCCAGGCAACAGATGGCCATTTTCAACGTCACGATGGATGCCTACACTGAACACACTGGTTGACTGTCTTGCAAGGTGTACTGTCTGTGGCGCATCCCGTATCTATGTAGTGTTGTTGTAGTGCTCCGTAGATATTTAGTTGCCTCGATCACACCACTGCTGTGAATTTGTCTACATCTACCTTGGGACAGTAATATGCTTTCAGAATGCTCACTCTATACATTCCCTATCAGCGTCATTGCCTTTGCGGATGATGTCACCCACCTAGAAGTATGCCTCTGGGAGTGCTGTGTTCAGTAATCTCAGTAGCGCATTCTGTAAATGCGTAATGCTGTAGTGTGATAAGGTAGTTAGGTGTATGTTCGACTCCCAGCCCTGCCAAGTGTGTGCGTGTGTGTGTGTGTGTGTGTGTGTGTGTGTGTGTGTGTGTGTGTGTGTGTGTGTGTGTGTGTGTGTGTGTTTCCAGCTGCCTGGGGACACAGTAATGCTTTTAGATGCCTCACACCACATACATTCCCTATCGGCGTCTTTGCCTTTGTGGATGATGTCACCCACCTAGAAGTATGCCTCTGGGAGAGCTGTGTTCAGTAATCTCAGTAGCGCGTTCTGTAAATGCGTATTGCTGTAGTGTGGTAAGGTAGTTAGGTGGATGTTCAATTCCCAGCCCTGCCAAGTTTGTGCCTCTGTGTGTGTGTGTGTGTGTGTGTGTGTGTGTGTGTGTGTGTGTGTGTGTTTCCAGCTGCCTGCGGACACAGTAATGCTTTTAGATGCCTCACACCACATACATTCCCTATCAGCGTCTTTGCCTTTGCGGATGATGTCACCCACCTAGAAGTATGCCTCTGGGAGCGCTGTGTTCAGTAATCTTGGTAGCATGTTCTATAAATGCGTAATGCTGTAGTGTGATAAGGTAGTTAGGTCTATGTTCTAATCCCAATCCTGCCATGTGTGTATGTGTGTGTGTGTGTGTGAGTTTCCCGCTGCATGACAACAGTACATTGCTTTTACACTATTCACTCTCCATAGAATCTGTACAGCGTCTTTGCCTTTGATGCTGATGCCAGCAAGCTAGACGTATGCCTGTGTGAATGCTGTGATCTAGTAATCATGGTAGCGCGTTCTGTAAATGCGTAATGCTGTAGTGTGATAAGGTAGTTTGGTCTGTGTTCTGATCCCAACCCTGACAAATGTGTGTGTGTGTGTGTGTGTGTGTGTGTGTGTGTGTGTGTGTGTGTGTGTGTATATATATATATATATATATATATATATATATATATATATATATATGTAATGTAGATAGATATAGATATGTAAGTGGATATTAGCACTACTGAATGTGCTGCATTATCTGTAAGTGATCACCTTTGATGTATGTAAATCTGCTATGGCTCTGTGATAGTGCACATACTGTGTGCTGTAGTGATCCTGGGTTATAGTTGTGTAGTGACCAGTTATTTTGTTGCTGGGTATTACAAGGGACATTGAAAATAATGATAGTACAGCACCTTTAAACGGTCGTGTGCACATCTCAGCAACAGTCAGCAGTGGTTATTACTTTGGAGGATGAGTATGGCTCAAATAACTATGTATTAACTGACAATACTATGCAAATCAGGTTAACATTACTGACTCCCGTTTATCCACAGGTTGTGATACAGATCCCAAGAATGTATGTGTATACATTGACAGGTGCAGGACTGGAACATTGTTGAATGCATGGAGGGGTGTCCATGGCCAGTAATGGCGATCTGTACAGCCTGGCAGTTACGGTCTGTGACTGTCCCACAACCTCCTGTATATGGCTGACACATGCTGAAACTGTATACATGCAGACACACACACATAAAACAAACAGCTAGGGCTAACACGTACACACACACATTGCGTCAACATTCGGCCATGCAAACATTGTTGTCCCTCACACACACACACACACATACTTACATGTTGATTGGATGGCTCATTGACAGGCTTTGGAAAAGAAACACCATACCCTGTGCATATGATGACACCTGTGCCACCACCTGTAATGTGTAACATTGATGCAGGAACAGACTAACATGGTGCTGATGCACAGGGTGGCTTTATAGCACTGTATTAATGTTAAAATGTTGTTAACACAAAGTGTGATATCCTTCTAGGTGTATGTAAGCAGGCATGATGCGTTGCAGCTATGACCATCAATGTAGTATAGTTTACAGCACTGTTAATTCTGAAGATTTATTATCCATCCATGTGCCATTTGACTGACGTGTGTAGTATTGGCAGCATGTGTTTCAGAGTGTGCAGTACATGTGTGATGTATGTAGTACAGATTTATACATGCTTACAAACATGTACACTGGCTTACACGACATTACACGGGCTTCAACATTCTTACACTAGCTTACTCGTTCTTCAATGCGTGCACACGGGCTGACACACGCGCACACATGCTTACTCGGGCTTACAGGCACGTACAGGCGTGAACACACTGTAAGCAGGTTTGCAAGAAACTTCAGTGATATCCATGGTGTACACCATCAGTTTCCTGACTTTACCTAGGATAAATCATAACATGCCTCTTCCACTGATGAGTAACTGACAGCAAATATGTGACACACTGCTCCGATAAGATTACAGTGTTTTATACATACACACTCATGATGTCACCTATCTTCTACTCTGATAGTCCCCTTAACCTACTCTTACACTGTAGTGGCTTGGCCCATATGGCATGACAAATTGTGTTTCACCATCCTCAGCCTCAATTGCATCGGATTGCCTACTAATGCTTGGTTACATCTCTGACAGAGTGCTTCCACACATAGCAACCAGTACTCAGTAGCTTGCCATTCACCTGCATGACGAACTAACTTTTAACTAAAATTACAATTTGTATGTATATTTTAAATATTTTTCTTGTTTTGACAGCGCAGCGGGTTTTCACACCGCTGCCCTACGCTTAAACACCGGAGATCGGGGGAGGACAAATAGAGTTTTATTCATTTCCAATGGAAAAAAATGCCACTGGCCTTATATTTGGCCATTGGCATGCTTCTTCAACTAAATTCATCCTTTATTTGCAGATGACATTGCTCCGTTTAGCTACTTGCAGAACGTAACTCGGTTAACATCTGGGTACATTTCTGCACATAACTCTACTCTTGCATGGACAGCTTACTGTTTCATGTATCACAAATTTACATCATTTGCATAGCTTTCACCTACAAATGGGGTAATTTGCATATCCTAACATTGTCCGTGCAATGTTCGTTTTAGGGGTTGTCTTACACGCCTCTACAGGATATTGCTGAATAGCTCGGCAGACATCTTGCCTTGTTCTACTCTTACTCTACTAGTACACGCCGGCCAAGGCTCCATGAATCCTGGCCTAAGCTTTGCTGTGTGCTAATATGTCTATTTGCGGAGTATGCATGGCTGTAGGTATGTTTTGTCCTGCTACATGTGACATTTCTACAGAGCAGCACCCACTTTCATCATTTGTAAAGGTGACAGTCCTATAGGTACTATACATACAGCTGTGACATTTGACAAGTCAACACATACCTGTGGTCAATACTAAACTGACTACTTCAGCGCTTTTCATACCTTCAAATTTTTCTTGTAGTAGTGTAGTCGATAATACTGTTTCCTATAACATGTATCTGTTTCTGATACAAGATATATCATTTTATTACACTACTACACACAAGAAGAAATCACAGGCCAGATGCCATTACATTCCTTTTGCAGGACACACCCACCCAGAGTGTTGTGTTCTTCACAAAAGCCAACAGGTGCTAATAGAAACATATTCTGCTATCATCTACCTTATGTGTTCACCGGTATTTGCGCTTTCCGTCAGTGGCAGAACTCACATGCGAGTGTGGGAGACTGAACACTGTATCAGGGACACTGCATAACACTCTGAGGGACACATTTATTTTGTTTCTATTAACCTTCCACATTGACTATCACAGGGCATAAGTATTCATTCACACTTATCGAGGTACATGCTTTTGACTTATACATGTTTTGTCATTTGTCATCACGTCTTTCTTCACACCTGTCCACCTAATATCACTAGTTCTGTACATTTATTTAGGACAGGGTTACCTTCATACCTCTCAACTGTACACATTTTGGGTAAATGTCCCGAACTTAAGACTTAAAATTTTGTTCCTTTTTTCATAATATTGTGCCTTTCTGGTAAATTAGTGGCAAGTCATTAAGGACTGTGAGGTTAGATAATAATGACAGACATTAGTATTTTGTAATTAACCGTCAAAACATTCATACTAATGAATTATCCATTATTCTATCAACATTCTAACTTTGTAAGAGGAATATTTAAAATAGTCCCTATTTGTACTTATTTTAATATGCCTTTGTCCAGATGTCTTATTCTGAAAGGTTAAGAGGTATGGTTACCATCTTATTCGTACGCATGTAAGTCCATGATAATCGCTTACATGACACTGATACAAGTCCCTACGTCTTCCCCCAATGGTTTACACAATATTCAGTAGATGGGTTCTTCATTTTTGGAAGATATAGGTGTGTGCTGTACCCACATAGGAATATTAATCACTCCCATGGGGCGGAACTAATAAATCTGTGCCAACCAACATCTATGCACCTAGGCCCATTATTGCATACCCATGATTCCCATACCTGACACCCCTCCACAGTAGTCATAAGACATATTTAATGTGAGTGATAATAAAGTATGAAGACACTTCTAAGCACTATCCACTCTCCGCATATTGGGACATATGTCATACATTCTGTCAACCCATGTGTTATTACCCTTTCATAGGCTACTGTTGCATGTACAGCTATATTGTAGCTGCGGATGTGACTTTCTTTGTTTCAATCATTACAGGACGGTGCCTGTAGTGGATCAATTTTTGGGGTCCTGCAAAGGACACCTATATCCATGTTTAAAGAGTAGAACTTGCAGATCTGGCACACTGGTACTTTCCGGCCAATGGTTTGGAAAACAGCAGTGTATTTACCTTTCTTGCATGTCTGTATGTCTATCCATAATAGCTATGACATAACCTATTTATGTACATGTGTTATATCTACAAGGACATATGTTTATATGTTTGTTATGTATATATCAATTAATGTATTGTGTGTGTGTGTGTGTGTGTGTGTGTGTGTGTATATATATATATATATATATATATATATATATATATATATATATATATATATATATATATATATATATGTCTGTACATTCTTTATTTCATATATTTATTTAGTTTAAGTCTGTGGATATATATCTACACAGAAATATATATATATCCATATATAGATATATAAATAACTTGTAGAAAACAGCATTCATTTGCTATGCTGTGAGCGGATTACACATGCGCAGGCGCACTTGCATATCCTTATTGTGGGTTACATATGTTTACTAAGTCTTTGTGCTTATGTGGGCTTTATTAATTGTGACGTTACCAGTAAAATATCTGTAATCCCGTTAATGGTCATATGTGAAACACACGTTCACCTTTACATATTTAAATGTCTTTACAGCACAGATGCATTCATTTTAAAGACGCATACACTTTAAAATTATATGTGCTGCAGTCGTAGTTGAACCGGGACTGCATTCACATTGGCCGGATGCTGTAACCACTATACTATTGGTGTTCTGACTCATTTATATGCACACCCATAGTACATAGCTACATTAACATATGCCTCACCGCTTCACTTACAACACAGGCATCCATTCTCCTGCTGGGAAAAACACGGTACTACATATTACACATTCCCTATTCGCTACTGCTCTGGACCCAAGCTGCATATTTAATTACTCCAAGGATATGCAGAACTCCAAGGCTTATAGTCTTGGCACATACAAGTCTTTGATTGTCAGAGTGTTCATTTGGTGATCTGGGTTTAGGCTTGTCCGCCTGGTGAACGGAACTGCTCTGACCGAGTTCAAATGTCAGACAAAGCACATGGACAGAATTTGTCCATTTTATAAATATTTACCTGTGTTTACAGACACAGGTGTTTCGGCACCTGAGAGCAGCTTTTTATGTTGGCAATACATAATATGGGTGGGAGTGGTTACAATACATAATCCACGGTGAGGGGTGTTCCCATTAACATTTGACTATTTCCTGTATGCATTCATACGAGGATTATTATTTTGGACATGAATTAACTACAGGTATGCAGTAGTACAGTAAACAAATGTGAAGGTTTGTTACTGTAAATATGTACGGACCTCTGTAGTACACTGTTGTTTTCTGGCAAATCAGTAGCTAATCATTAAAGACTGAAGTCAGAACATAATGACAGACAGTTGAGTTTCAGACTTCATACTCTTCAGGAAATTAATGCCAATGTACAATCTGTTATTCTATCAACTTTCTAAGTTTCTAAGAGCAATCTTTACAAATTGTCCCTACTTTTGGGCCTTTGTCCCACTTTTATTCATGGCTTAGTCCAGATATCTTGCTCTCAGAGGTAGACAGGTATGGTCGGTCACACCTACACACACATTACTTGTCCCTCACACAGTAGATCAGGGTTATCCTGTTTACGTCAGTGCCTTCATCACCCTTATACCATTTGCCACTATGCGAATGTGTGCAATATATTCTCCCGCTTATTCGTGTTGGGACACGTGCATCACTGGCAGGTGTTTGATCCTGGGTAGTAGATTATGCATGACCACTTAGGACTGGACAGTGTCATGCACCTCTAATGCACATTCCAACTTCTGTCCAGATATCTACAGGACTGGACTTCATGTCTTCCTTTCTAATGTTTACATAGGTTATGTATCCCATGAGGGATATCCAAAAATTGGACCGATCCACAACAAGCGAAATAACGAACATCTTTTTGGAGTTACGAAAATGTGCTGAGGGCTTTACATGCAAGGGTTACATAGTGTGCAATCCTGCAACCACCTAGGGTGACACTACCTACTACATATGCGTAGTGGTCACTATGTGTAGCTGTGGCTGCACCAAACCAGTAGGCCAAGTATGGCTGGATTTGGTGGACGTTCAGGTATGGTAGTGGGTTGTGTGATGTGGAGGGGATGCTGGGTAGTCCCATTATGCATCCAAGTGTGTTGCATTTGTTATGGCCAGTTCCATCAAGACCAATCTGTGTGTATGTGCCAGTGACATATCTATACATTTGTATCGCACATTTCAATATTCATGTGTTTGTGGGATTGTGTTCTACAGTATGGCCTGTCTGCTTGTATTGCAGCTGTTTATACATGTGTTTGTGTTTCTTTCAGCTTCACCCGCTGCTCCCTTATACACCTCCGGTTCACCTATTCTGCATCCGACATAGTATCGCCTTGGAGGATTGTACCACTACCCATCCACCCCACACACACAGATTCCTCACACCCCATACATCACTGCTTTGGTTGTTGGCCCATGACACGGCCAGAGTAACACACTGAATACCCAACATGTGTCAGGTACCTGTATGGTTGTGTGGACTACCCTGCCATGTTTGCTTTCCACATGCTATACCTCACGCACATAGGTACACGCCCATACTTAACTTTCATTACATGGTTGGTATAACCGGGTACTACCCGTTCGACTGTGACACATCCTGACAAGTTCAGCTTGTACCGCTGACTTCCGTTTTTTGGCAGCCTTTTGTACTCATTGGTTGGATGCCACCTTTTCCTATGTCCAGGATGGGATATCTTCCGTACACATATCCGACTGTAGTGGACAACACCTCCCCACAGTCGACGGTAGGGTTGCCACCATTTCAATTGGCCAAAGTGGGACATTTTTGGTACAAACATCGCATTTTACAGGCCGACACATACCCACGGTCAGCACACAGGATAGAACTTAAAATTCTTGCCTAACTAAAAGCTTATTCTTGTAGCAGTTGCTTATTCTGTTTCTTATAACATTTATGTAATTTAGATACAGAAAAACTGTTTAATGCAACTATTACATAATGTATAGGGAATAATTTTGTCCTATAATCTCAGGACATTTGCCATTTTTACAAGTTTTTGTCAGGACACAACTGCCCAAAGAGGGACTGTCGCTCGCAAAGTGGGACAGGTGGTAATCCTAGTCGACGGTACGGATAATACTGTTCCTTTCAACCTACATGTGTCCTTATTGTTGTAGCTGTTTATATGCTCCTTCTGTTTCGTTCACATGATTATTCTATTTCCTATCACATTTGGTATGTGACATATGGACATATCTTTTGTATGTGACTATTACATGCCTTGTGGGATATCATTCGGGCATATGGCCGCTAGATATCTACATTTCTCGTGTATTTTGTTATGGACACATCTGCCCAGCTGTGTACCTTCCCTCACATTATGGGTCAGCTGGTGACCCTCACCATTGGGCCTACTGGCGGCTTGCTAACATATGATGCATTTCACTTCCACTTGGTATGGCTATCTACACTGCATTGGACTACGGCCACATGGTCTTCCATGTCATTTGTTCGCGGGATAGGGACCCGTTATTCCCTACCGTGCATTTGCGTTTGCTTCTTCACTTTGTGTTCACAGGTACTTTCTTGCATGCTTTGCATACGTTTCAGTATCCACGGATGCTGACAGATGTGATTACTATCTTGCAACTTATTATATGCAAGCATTTTAGGTTGCACGTCAACAGCTGCCATTTCCACGCCTCTGTGCGGCACTTCGACATGCCCTATGCACTCGCGCTCCTTTCCTGTGCACGTGGCTGTGTCGGCAGCGCGCCTTCATTAATATGCATTTGGTGCTACTGCGCCATCTTCATGCCGCACTGTCAGTGCAAGCCTACCACCGTCCTTGCGCTGAGTTTCATGAATCCGGGGGAAGATATTTGCAAGCCTACCACCGTCCTTGCGCCAAGTTTCATGAATCCGGGGGAAGATCTTTTTAATTATTTTACTGTTAAAAATCCACTCATACCTCAAATCCATGGTCTTCCCAAACACACATATAACCCAAAATTTAGACCTGTAGTAGCAGGGGCAGGATGGCTAACAGAACCATCTCTATATACCTGGATAAGGAATTGAAGACAGCACTCAATGAATATGCATATGCCTTGAAAGACACAGAATAAGAAGTTATGTACCTACCCATAATGTTCCATGTTAGTTGTCTTCTTCTTGCCTTCTTTCTTGCTGGATGGGTTCGGAGCCGATCCTTGGCTCCGACTCGGCCTATACCAAAGCTCGAGAGTTATTTACTGGCTCAAGGCCCTCCCTATATCCCACAATGCTAGGCGTCCAATACCCAGATCTCCTTTGGTAGCTAACACCATGGAGACACCTGTGCCAACTATAAGGACTATCTACAGTGGTAACAGATGGGGACATAACCTAGGAATAGTCCAGTAGAGGAATACAGCCTCAGAAGAATTCTTCTCAGTCTGTCCAGGCTAGGGGGATGGCGGGTGGGATGCAAGAAAGAAGGTGAGAAGAAGACAACTAACATGGAACGTTATGGTAGGTACATAACTTCTTAATGTTAAGTTGTCAATCTCACCTTCATTCTTGCTGGGTGGGACAGGGTCCCTAGCACCTTAGTCCTGGGTGGCTCATCGGAACAGACTCTTGAGCACAGTGGAACCAACCTCAGCCCGATTCCTGGAGGCCATATCCAACTTGTAATGAGAAATAAAGGTATGAGGAGTGGCCCACGTGGCTGCAGCACAAATAGATTCCATTGGGAGCCTTGCTTGAAAAGCTACTGACGTGGCTAATGCTCTGGTGGAATGAGTTTTTGGTTTTACGGGGAGTTCTTTGTGTCTTAATTGATAAATAAAAGATAGATTGAAGCCAGCCATCTGGATAAAGATACTTTAGAAACTGGCAAGCCCTGCTTGCCCTCAGCATAAGACAGGAAGAGTTATTCTGACTTCCTAAATTGTTTTGTCATATCCAAATAAAAACGTAATTGCCTGTGAACATCCAAAAAGTGCAGCTTTTGTTCAGCTCTGTTTGAGTAGTTAGGAAAAAAGAAAGGAAGCTCAATAGCCTGATTCAGATTTGTCTCAGAAGGGACCTTGGGTAAAAAGGAAGGGTTCGTTCTAAGAGAGACTCTATCCTTGTGAAAAACAAGATAGGGAGGACGAATGCAGAGGGCTTGAAATTCCGACACTCTTCTAGCTGAGGTGATAGCTACTAGGAAGAGAGTCTTCCAGGAGAGTCATTTTAAAGAACAGGAGGCTGCAGGTTCAAAGATAGGGAGAATCAAGGAAGTTAATATCAGGTTTAAATCCCACGGAGACGGGAGATCTCTAACCGGGGGCCTGAGTAAAATAGTCCCTTTAAGAAAGACCTTACAAAGTTTGTGGGACATGATGCTGGATTCTGACAGGCCAGCGTGGAAATTAGCGATAGCAGCCAATTGGACCCTAATGGTGGCAGAAGACGAGGACCCTGCTCGATAAAGTTCTGCCAAAAAATCCAGAACTGTGTGGACAGGGGCTGTAAAAGGATCTATATTCCTGGTCTCTGCCCAGCAGGAGAAACGTTTCCATTTACTAGCATAGGTTTTCCGGTAGTAGATTTATGCGAAGAAAGGATGATTTCACGTACTGGCTGAGAAATCTGTGGAAGCCTGGCTAAGGTTGGAAGTGGAGCAACCAAGCTGTGAGGTTGACAGACTGAAGGGATTGGTGCAGCCTGCCCGACTGATGGACCAACAGGTCCGGCACTGGGTCCAGACTTCAGGGCTGCTCCAATAGATGACGATGCAGGAACAGGAACCAAATTTGTCGAGGCCAGAAAGGGGCAATGAGAATCATCCTGCATCCCAAAGCAGTCGCTTTCTGAATCAGTTTGGGAATTAAGGGAAAGGGAGGGAATGCATACAGAAGACCCCGGGGCCAATCGTGGACTAGAGCATCTCTGGGGGAATGGCCGGGGAGGGGGAGCAGAGTGAAGATGTCCTCGCACTTGCTGTTGATAGGGGTAGCGAAAAGGTCGCAACAAGGTTGACTCCATTTGCGGAAAATCTTGTCTGCTACTGACTGATTGAGAGACTACTCATGAGGCATGAGAATGGCTTTGCTCAGCCTGTCTGCTATGACGGACTTCCCAGGGATGTGCGTTGCTATCAGAAACCGTTGGGAAGAGATTGCCCACTGCTAGAGTCTGAGTGCTTCTCGACATAAGGGATAGGATCTGGTTCCGCCCTGCTTGTTGATGTACCACACTACAGACATATTGTCTGTTTGAATTGCAATAGTCCCAATAGGTAGAGAGTCCTGAAGAGCTTGCAACGCTAAAAGTACCACTCTCATCTCCAAGACGTTTATATGCAGGTGGTATTCTAGGGGTTGCCAAGTGCCCTGGACAGTCCTGCCCTAAAAATGCCCCCCCCCACCTGATCAGGGAGGCATCCATGGTCACAGTGGCAACAGGAGAAGGTAGAACAAATGGTCTGCCCTGGAGAACTGTAGGGGAGACCATCCACCAAGCCAGGTGGTCTTTGCATGTTTGAGTGATCATTATCCTGTGGGACATTGGGAGCTGTTGAAAGAACCACTGGGTAAAAAGCATCCACTGAAGGATCCGCATGTGGAAACGAGCCAGAGGGACTAGAATGATTGCTGCCGCCATAAGACCCAATGTTTTTAGTACAAATCTGGCCAGAATCGTCTTGCACTTTAGTAGTACTTGCACATGTTGGTGAATGTCTGTCTGGAGAAAGTTTTGCAGACAGATCTTTGGTGTTTATTTCTGCGCCTATACATGTTATAGATTGACAAGGCGACAATGCAGACTTTTCAAAATTTATTGATATACCTAGCTCGGAGCAAGTCTGAATGGTATAGTCCCTGGCTCGCAGAAGTTGATGCCTGGTGGAAGCAGTAAGGAGCCAGTCGTCGAGATATGGAAACACCTGGAATCCCCGTCGCCTCAGGTGAGCCGTAGCCACTGCCATGCATTTGGTGAACACCCTGGGGGCTGTGGTGAGACCAAAGGGCAGGGCTCGGAATTGATAGTGACTGGCTCCCAGCCGGAAGCGGAGAAACCTTCTGGAGCGCCTGTTCATTTTGATATGGTAGTACGCATCCTGAAGGTCTATAGAGCACATCCAATTGTCCTGACCCAAAAAGGGTAGAATGGACTGAAGCGTGACCATCCGGAACTTTGTTTTTTGTATAGACCTGTTCAGTCTGCTGAGATCCAGAATAGGTCTCCAGTCCTTTTTTTTTTTTTTCGGTACCAAGAAGAACTTGGAGTAAATTCCAGATCCTTGCTGGTCTGCTGGGACTGGCTGGATGGCCCTCTTTTTTAGCAGTTTTGAAATTTCTAGTACTGCTTGATCCCTTAGCGCAGGTGGGACATCTGGAAGGGATCTGTTTCTTTCTATAGGAGTGTGGACGAAGGGAATTTTGTAGCCCTTGGATATGATAGACTGTACCCATTTGTCTTGTGTGAGGAGTTGTCAGGCTTCTGGGTACAGTGACAACCTTCCCCTGACTGCCTCTGAAGGTGGACAGTTGGGCAGCCCCTCAGGGGAGCTGGAAGGGTTTGTCAGAGAAAGATTCCCTGCTATCCTGATTCTGTGGACCCCCTCTGCCCCTCGGGCAGTGTCTATTATTGTTCCCTCCTCTGCCTCTGGAGGGAAACTCACCACGTGCATCAGGCATGACTCCCTGGGGTTTGCGAAACCACATTTTTCCACCCTTCTGACCTTTCAGGTATGGTCTAGATGGAGTGGAAAAACGGACTCCCACAGCAGAGAGAGTCTTGCCTTCCTGCTCACACCTGGTAAGTGTATCCTTCACCTGTGGTCCGAACAAAGCCGAACCATTGAAGGGGGTGTTGGTGAAGGAAGCCTTAAAGGAGTCACCAAAGTTGCACAACCACATCCAGGCATGTCGTCTCAAGGCTACACCTGTGCCTGTGGCCCTACTCACCCCATCGGCTGCATAAGAAATGAGCCACATGGAGGAGTTAACAATGGAGTTAAGGGTTGCCAGCTGGGAGTTAATCTTTTCCTGAGAACCTGCAGCAGATGGATCTTGAAGTGTATCACCCAATTCCTTAAGGATATCCCTTTGAAGGCAGGTGAAATGGCACAAGTAGTTCAGCGACTGCATGGAAAAGGTCGCTGAAGAAAACATCTGCTTCCTGTACCTGTCCATTGTCCTAGATTCTTTATTAGGTGGATGGACAGGGACAGAAGGATCAGCCAACTCCTTCTTAGTGGCTGCTGCAACCACCATGGCATCAACAGGGACACCCTTCGTAAGAAACTGTTTGTCAGACGGGGCTGTAATAAACTTTGTGGGCCTGCAGGGAGTTGGTTCCACTGTGTCCGGGGCCGTCCACGCCTTCTGAGCCACCACTTCCATGAGTGGGTCGAAAGGCGGAGACACCCAGGAGGTGGAGGGGCGAGAACCAAATGCATCCAGGTACACTGACTCGTCCTCAGAGGGGTTAAGGGCAGTCCAGCTCCCCCTCTGTCTAAGGATCTCAAGGATGTCTGAAAAGGAGACATCCTCAGAGGGGGACCTTGGGGACCCTTCCGAATTCTCCAAATCGGTATCTGAGGTGACTGACTCGGGGGAGTCAACATGTTTCCTCTTACATTTTCTCTTCCGAGGGGGCTCCTCTGAATGATCAGGGGAGGCATCGGAAGAGGAAGACACACCCAATAGGGCTACCTGAGCGTCTGTTCTCCATGCTTGGGGTCAGGAGGGTGAACAGAGACCGATGTAGGAACCATGGGGGGAGGAGCCGAAGGAGCCAATCGTGGGTCTGACCCAGGAGTCAGTACGCTCCTCATAACCTCAAAGGCACCCCTATCGGGCAGAGAGGAAGGTCCCCGCTCTGAAGAGATGAGAACTCCTGCTGGCACCGAGAGTGACAGCTCCGAGGCTGATGTCAGGGCCGAGCTCACCTGCGCCGAGGCACCAAGAGGGAGAATGGGGTCGGACAAGGGTCCGATGCCACTCGCCCCCTCGGAGCCAACGAGGGAGTCTCGGTGCCCGGATCCCTCCACGGACAGAACCAATGAAGAAATCGGAGCCGATGAAGGAGCCAAAAGGTGAGGTATCGGCTCCAACGTACCGACGATTCGAGCCCCAACGAGCTCCAGCTCCGAACATAATAGAAGAGTCGGAGGAGGAATTGTTGAAGATGCAGGGATAGCCGCAGTCTGTTGAGAAGGGCTAGATAACATTTGGGCAAGTGCCTGCGACTTTAGGAGTCTACTGACCACCCTCTCGAGGTTGTGATCAGAAAGCCTGGAAGACCGAGAGGAATGTGACCTATGGCTCTGCTCTGACTGTAGTAACGGAGATCTCGGAGCTGAACGAACAGACTCCAAAGAGGGAGATCTCGAGCGTTTTCAGCTCAGAGAAGGCTCTAACACTACAACAGGAGCCGACTGAGATCTCAAAGTGTTGGTTCCAGCCGGAACTGACGAGGAGGCAGCAGCTCCGCTTGGCGACGGCTCCGAACAGGGAGCCGACGGTTTGGCGAGCTTGGAGGGTTTACCCAACAAAGGCTTAAGGGGACCCTTCAGGCTTAAGTAAGCCCCTCAAAATAAGTTTGTTCCTACGCTCCTGCAGGACTCTCGGACTGAAGGCATGACAGACCGAACAAGAGTCCTGCAGGTGTAGGGGGCCCAAACAATACACACAAGAAGTGTGACCGTCTGTCAGAGACATCTTCTGACAGCATGAGTCACACTTCCTGAAACCTGATACCTTAGTATCCTTAGACATAATGGCACTATAACAGGGTACCAAGGAACTAAGTAACAAGACAAGCTCCCTTCTCTTTTCCTTCAGAAAGCTGCCAAAGAAATTGCATACCCTATATCCTTACTTATAAGCAGAACTATCCAAGAGGGAACCATCCCTGACATCTGGAAAGTCTCCTATATTATCCCACTACATAAAGGTGGTAACTCCCTTGACCTTTCCAACTTTAGACCAATTGCCCTTCTCTCACCCCTAGCAAAAATCATGGAAAAATGTATTCATCAGCAACTTGTGCACTATCTCTGTCTTCACAACATAATAGCAAACATGGCTTTAGACCTCACCACAGTACCACCACTGCCCTTCTTTCCTTTGTAGATACTATCAACAAAAATCGAAACAACAATACTCTCTCTTCCGCTCTTTTCATTGATCTCTCTAAAGCTTTCGACATGGTCAACCACTCTCTCTTAATACACACTCTTGAATCTCTCTCTTGTGATAAATTCGCCATTAATTGGTTTAGATCTTATCTTAACAACAGACAACAAGCAGTAATATGGGAAAACCATATCTCATCACTCTTGCCCATTTCCATCGGAGTTCCCCAGGGCTCCATTCTTGGTCCACTTCTGTTCTCCCTCTTTATTAACGATCTTCAGACTGCAATCCCACAAGCAATCTGCATACAATACGCAGATGATTCAACTCTTATCTGCTTGACACCATCCTCTACAGAACTGATCTCACTGACCCAAAATACCTTTAATACTGTAGAAACATGGTTTTCTAGACGGTTTCTCCTACTAAATGCCAAAAAAACAAAACTCCTCCTCTTCTCCCCCACCACTCGGTCCCCCCCTTTAAACTTTACCATCTCCTCAAATAATGGTACTATCATCTCATCTGATCCTACTACAAAACTTTTAGGAATAACCATTGACAATAATCTCTCCTTTGATCAGCACATTGACAACAACATCAAGCTAGTTAACAGAAAAATAGGATCCCTATATCGCATCAAACCTTTTCTAACCCCAGCAACTAGAACCAAGATTGCAAAATCTCATCTTTTATCAACTCTCCTATATGCTTCCCCTATTTATACAAACCTTAAGAAAATAAGAAGTTATGTACCTACCATAACGTTCCATGTTAGTTGTCTTCTCTCGCCTTCTTTCTTGCTTGATGGGTTCGGAGCCGATCCTCGGCTCCGACTCGGCACTTGCTAAGCTCGAGAGTCACTTTTACCAGCTCGAGGCAGCCCCATATCCCATGATGCAAGGCGGTAAGTACCCAGATCTCGTTTGATGACAAAAAGGGCAATAGCACCAAGCATAAACACTTCCCCAAGGAAGAAAGCAGAAGAAAAACCTGCAAGATGGAAGGAAGACCAGCTCTGTATGGTCTTTCAGCATAATAATATCTGTAGAGAAAGGTCTGTCCAGGCCTGGGGGAAGGAGGGAGGTGCAAGAAAGAAGGCGAGAGAAGACAACTAACATGGAACGTTATGGTAGGTACATAACTTCTTAATGTTAAGTTGTCAATCTCGCCTCATTCTTGCTTGATGGGACCGCGTCCCTAGCACCTCTATCCTGGGTGGCTCAATGGAACAGACTCTTGAGGACTGTAGAGCCAAAACTGGCTCTGTCCCTGGAGGCCAAGTCCAATTTGTAATGGGAAACAAAGGTATGAGGAGTAGCCCAAGTGGCCGCTGCACAAATAGTGTCTAAAGGAAGTCTAGCTTGAAAGGCTGTAGAAGTAGCTAAGCTTCTAGTTGAATGTGCTTTAGGTTTTGAGCACAGCTGTTTTCCCCTGAGCTGATAAACTTCAGAGATGACAGAAGAAAGCCATCTCGATAAGGTAACTTTAGAGACAGGATGGCCTTTCTTGTTATCAGCATAGGAAACAAAGAGTTGATCGGATTTCCTAAATTGTTTAGTTCTGTCCAAATAATATCTGAGTTGACGATGGACATCAAGATAGTGTAGTTTTTGTTCCGATCTGTTTGAATAATTTGGAAAAAATACAGGGAGATCAATGGATTGATTCAAATTAGTCTTTGAGGCGACCTTAGGCAAAAAGGTCGGATTAGTTCTCAATGATACTCTGTCTTTGTGAAAGACCAAATAGGGGGGTCGAACCGAAAGAGCATGAAGTTCAGACACCCTCCTGGCAGATGTAATAGCTACTAGGAATAAGGTTTTCCATGAAAGAAATTTCAGGGAGCAAGAAACAGCTGGCTCGAAGGGGGGAAGAATCAAGGATGTCAGCACTAAATTTAGATCCCATTGAGGGGGAGGACTCCTGACTGGAGGTTTCAGGAGGAAAATTCCTTTTAAGAAGGCTCTACAAAGCCTGTGGGACATAATATTGTGGTCTGCGAACCTGACATGAAAGTTCGAGATAGCAGCCAATTGAACTCTAACTGTGGAAGAAGAGGATCCTGCATGAAAAATCTCCGCTAAGAAATCCAAAACTGCCTGAACTGGAGCAGTGAAGGGATCAATATTTTTGGCTTTAGCCCAATAAGAAAATCGTTCCCATTTGCTTGTATAAATCCTCCTGGTAGAGGATTTCAAGGAAGCTACTAGAATGTCTCTAACGGGGTTAGAGATCAAAGGAAGCCTGGCTAAGGAAGGAAGTGGAGCAACCATGCTGTGAGGTTGAGAGAAGGTATAGAGCGGTGCAGCTGACCGGATTGGTGAATCAGAAGATCTGGCACTGGGTCCAGATGCCACGGCTGCACCAAAAGGTGACGATGGAGGAACGGAAACCAAATTTGTCGAGGCCAATAAGGAGCAATGAGAATCAATTTGGCTCTCAAAACAGTTGCTTTCTGGATAACTTGAGGGATCAGAGGAAAAGGAGGAAAAGCATAAAGAAGTCCCTGGGGCCAATCCTGGGTCAGAGCGTCTCTGGGGTGATGGCCTGGTAGAGGGAAGAGAGAAGAAGTCTGGGCATTTGCTGTTTTGGGGAGTAGCAAAAAGATCGCAACATGGGCGACCCCATTCCAGAAAAATCTCTTCCACTATAGATTGCTTGAGAGACCACTCGTGAGGCATGAGAATAGCTCTGCTCAATCTGTCCGCTAAAATGTTGGTTTTCCCAGGGATGTGCGTTGCTACCAGAAACCGATGAGAGGAGATCGCCCATTGCCAAAGTCTGAGCGCTTCTCGACACAAGGGGTAGGACTTGGTTCCGCCCTGTTTGTTGATATACCAAACTACAGACATGTTGTCTGTGTGGACTGCAATTGTCCCTACGGGAAGAAAGTCGTTGAGGGCTTGCAGCGTTAAAAGCACTGCTCTCATCTCCAGGACATTTATGTGCAGGTGGTACTCGAAGGGTTGCCACGTCCCATGAACCATCCTGCCCTGATAATGACCCCCCCACCCGATCAGGGAGGCATCCGTGGTGACAGTGGCTACCGGGGATGGGGGTACAAAGTGTCTGCCTTGGTGAATCTGGGGAGATGTGATCCACCAAGCAAGATGATTTTTGCAAATCTGTGTCACCAGAATTTTGTGATGCATTGGAAGTTGCTGGTAAGACCACTGAGTGAACAACATCCACTGAAGAAGGCGCATGTAGAAGCGAGCCAGGGGAAGAAGAGTAATGGCCGCAGCCATGAGGCCTAATACCTTTAGAACCATTCTGGCCTGCACTTTCTTGTTGGCTAGAATGATCCTGACATGACTTTGAATGTCTGAAACTCTTTGATCTGTAAGGGTAGCTGACATCCGAACAGTGTTTAAGTTTGCGCCTATGAAAGTAATAGACTGGCAGGGCGATAAGGATGACTTTTCGAAATTGATCGAGATGCCCAAATGAGTACAAAGATTTATTGTGTAATCCCTGGCTTGAACAAGCTGATGCCTGGTGGTGGCTGAAAGGAGCCAGTCGTCGAGATACGGAAACACCTGGAATCCTTGACATCTCAGGTGAGCCGTGACCACTGCCATGCACTTGGTGAACACTCTGGGGGCTGTGGTGAGACCAAAGGGCAGGGCTCTGAACTGGAAATGACTGGACCCCAGCCGAAAGCGGAGAAACCTCCTGGAGCGTCTGTGAATCTTTATGTGATAGTACGCATCCTGAAGATCTATTGAGCACATCCAGTTGTCCTTCTGTAAGAAGGGCAGAATTGACTGAAGAGTGACCATTCGGAATCTTGTCTTCCTCACAGACTTGTTGAGTCTGCTGAGATCCAATATTGGTCTCCAGTCTCCCATCTTTTGGGGACCAAAAGAACCTTGAGTAGATTCCGGCTCTGAATGGTCTGTTGTAACTGGCTGAATGGCTCTTTTTGCAGTAGTTTTAAGACTTCTAACTCTGCAATTTCCCTTAGACCGGGTGGTACATCTGGAAGGGAATTTGAGGGATAAAAAGGACTTTCCTCGAAAGGAATCATGTAACCCTCGGATATGATCGACTGTACCCATCTGTCTTGAGTGAGGGAACGCCAGGCTTCTGGGTACAGCGATAGTCTTCCCCCGACTGCCTCCAAGGAGGGACAGCCGGGCAACATCTCAGGGATGCTGAAAGGGCTTGTCAGAGAGAGACTCTCTGTTTCCTGGTTTTGTGGACCCCTCTGCCTCTAGAGTGGCGTCTGTTGTTGTTACCCCTCTGCCTCTAGGGGTAAACTGACCACGTGAATCGGCGTGACTCCTTGGGATTTATGGAACCACATTTTGCCACCCTTCTGTCCTTTGGGGTAAGGTCTAGAAGGGGTGGAAAAACGGACACCTACGGCAGAAAGAGTTTTGCCATCCTACTCACACCTGGTCAACGTTTCCTTCACTTGAGGGCCAAACAAAGCTGACCCATCAAAGGGAGAGTTTGTGAAGGACGCCTTAAAGGGAGCTGCAAAATTACATAGCCGCATCCAGGCTTGGCGTCTAAGAGCCACACCTGTACCTGCGGCCCTACTCGCTCCATCAGCAGCATATGATATTAGCCTCATGGAGGAGTTTGCAATGGAGTTAAGGGTTCCTAGCTGCGAAGCAATTTTTTCCTGAACCCCTGCAGCTGTAGGATCCTGCACAACTTCACCTAGCTCCTTAAGGATATCCCTTTGGAGTCTGGTGAAGTGACATAGGTAGTTCAGCGAACGCATAGCAAAAGACGCTGAAGAGAACATCCGCCACCATACCTATCCATGGTCCTAGAGTCCTTATTAGGAGGATGGACAGGTGCGGAAGGATCTGCAAGTTCCTTCTTGGTGGCAGCCACCACCATGGCATCAGCGGGGACACCTTTGTGAGGAATTGCTTGTCCGACGGGCAGTAATAAATTTTGAAGGCCTCCTAGGGACTGGCTCTACAGAGTCAGGAGCAGCCCATGCCTTCGGGCAATAACTTGCATAAGGGGTCGAAAGGCGGAGACACCCAGGAGGTGGAGGGCCGAAATCCAAACGCCCAGGTATACTGACTCATCCTCAGAGGGATTATTGGTGGGCCAGTTTCCCTCTGTCTAAGGAGTTCTAGGATGTCTGAGAAGGAGACATCCTCAGAGGGGATCTTGGGGATCCCTCTGACTCATCTAAGTCAGTATCTGACGTGATAGACTTCGGGAGTCTCGTGTTTCCTCTTACAGGTCCTCTTCCGGGGATCTCCCGACAAATCAGGAGAATCCTCGGAAGAGGGGATATTCCCAGTGGGGAAACCTGAGGCGGAGGATCTCTGGGTCCTGTAGCAAGAGAAGTGGCAGAGATGTCAACAGGCACTATAGAGGGAGGAGCTAAGGGAACAGACTGCTGGCTGAGACCAGTGGCCAGCACACTCTTCATCACCTCGAAGGCTCCCTCCCAGGAGGCCGAGAGAACCCGCTCGAAGAACTAGGAACTCCAGGGCCCACCGAAGGGAAGGCTCGAGGCAGATGTCGGAGCCGAGCTCACCAAGGCCGAGGCTCCAAGGGGAAGAGCGGGTCGGACAAGGGTCCGATGCCACTCACCCCTCGGAGGAGACCAGGAAGCCCGCCACGAATCCTCTAAGGAAGGTCTCAAGAGGAGATAGAGTAGAGGCTGAGGGAACAGAAGGGGGTATCTGTCCCTCAGCCATAGCAGTAACCATTCCCGAAGACTCCAACTCCAAACTCTGGGGTAGAGTCGAAGGAGGAACTACAATGGGGTGTGGACTAATAGTCGTCTGCTGAGACGGACTATGTAGCATTTGGGCCAATGCCTGTGACTTAAGTAATCTACTGACCACTCTCTCTAAATCATGGTCAGAAAGCCTGGATGACCTTGAAGATCGGCTCCGATGGCGCCGTTCCGAGAGGAGAGGCGAAGCTGGAGCTGAAAGTATCGGCTCCAAGGAAGGGGACCTAGACCTCTTCCTCGAAGGAGCCATCGGAGCCGATGAAACCACTGAAACTGCCGGAGCCGACAACTTATCGGCGCCAACAGGTAGCTTCGATGCATCGGCTCCAGCCGGAGCCGATACAGCCACAAAAGTAATGGTGTCGGAGCCGATCGGAGCCGACACCGATGCCTGAGCCACATGGTGGTCGGAACCGATCGGAGCCGACACCGAAGTGGTCGAACCAGAATCGGGAGGTTTGTGTAAACCAGAGTTGGCTCCAGCCGGAGCCGATCTCGACTCTAAAAGAGTCGGAGCCAAGGCCACAGGCTTGGACACAGAAGCCTGGGCCTTGGAAGACTTTGAAGTCTTAGATGGAGCCGACTTAGCCGGAGAGCCCTCCGGCTTAAGAAGGCCCCTCAAAATTAACTTATTCCTTCTTTCCTGCAGGACTCTCTGGCTGAAAGAGTGACAAATAGCACAGGAGTCCTGCAGGTGAAGAGGCCCCAGGCAGTAAAGGCAAGAAGTGTGACCGTCTGTCAGAGACATCTTCTGACAGCACGAGTCACACTTCTTAAAGCCTGAGACCCTTTCCTTAGACATGGTGAAAACACAATCACACACACACCAGTCCAAGTAATTAAGTTAAATATACCAAAAGGTATCAAAAACAGACACACACACACACACCCTAACAGGGGGGGAAAGGGAAGGGTGAAAGTCTGACTAAAAATTAAGAGGAGACAGGGAAATTTTCTGTCAGAAAGGGATTAAAACTAAGTTAAAACTAAAAATTTTAAGGTTTTTTGTAAAAAGGGGCTAAAATAGTAAAATAACAATTCACTTACCAGGAGCTGGTAAAAGGAGGACCTCATCAGCGAAGCGGCAAACAAGATCTGGGTACTTACCGCCTTGCATCATGGGATATGGGGCTGCCTCGAGCTGGTAAAAGTGACTCTCGAGCTTAGCAAGTGCCGAGTCGGAGCCGAGGATCGGCTCCGAACCCATCAAGCAAGAATGAAGGCGAGATTGACAACTTAACATTTAATCTTAACAAACTTGCAACTTGCTATAACAACATAGCTCGCTTCACCACTAGTAACCCCTTTAGGACCCACCATTGTATAAACCTAAAACAACTAGGCTGGCTTGAATTTCAAAACTACCTTATAATTCCTCAACTCACTATTGCCCACAACATATTACACCTACCAGACAACACCCCAATACTCTCTCAACTTCTAATCCCTTACAACAATCTTAACTCACTTCGCTCCTCTAGTAAACTCATGACAAAATCTATAAAGGCAAACAACACAGCAGGTGATTCTCTATTCACTAACACAATAGGTAGAAGTTGGAATCTCCTACCTAGTGACAGAACTCTGACTACATCCCTGCCACTTTTCAAACAGAAAATTAAACTGTACTTCCAAAATCATTGGCTTTGTTCCTGCAATACACCTGACTAACCATCATCTCTCACTCTGTTTCTCCTCCACTCTTTTCATCTCTACCCTATTTCAGTTCTGTTCCTTTTACTGTTGAGATTTAAGTATGTACATTTTTGTACAATTGTTGATATTTAATGAACTGCATATTGTAAACTTGTTTCTCTTTGAAATTATCTTTCATTCTTTTTGTTTTTGTAATTTCTGATTTAGCTATATCTTAGAGTAGTCAATTTTTATGTAATGTACTTAGTATATAGTGGAGCTTTTCTCCTCGGGCCTCTGCTGAAAATGGACATGTATCCAGCCAGACTAGCCCGGTCAACAAATGTAAAATAAAAATAAATAAAATAAAATAAATAGTGCCTAACACACTACAAACACACACACACGCACTAGAACTAACACTACAATAATATAGTAGCAATAAAAGTAATAATACTGCTATAAAAATACAGCTAATAAGACTAGTATAAATATAAATATATATAAGAAAAATTAACTCTACCCTAAAGGGTGGGGGAGGGGGGACTCTGAAAACTACTAGCAAAGAGAGTTTCTAAAAGGGATTTCTCAAGGGATCAGAAAGGGGACACTAAAAGAAAAAGTACCTAACAAGAATTTAGCTATTTATATCTAAATAAACTTAGTAAAAAAGTTTTATACGACCTGGAGCTGGTAAACACGCAACCTCGCAGCTGAAGTGGCAAACAAGATCTGGGTATTGGACGCCTAGCATTGTGGGATATAGGGAGGGCCTCGAGCCGGTAAATAGCTCCCAAGCTTTGGTATAGGCAGAGTCCCATCCAGCAAGAATGAAGGCAAGACTGACAACTTAACATCAGTTTTTAGTGGACCTTTATGGGGCAGTGAAGCAAATGGGAACAGCAGATATGGGGATGCTGGCCACACTAGATGTACTGTCTTTATTTACAACTATACCCAATGACCAGGGGATAAGCATGGTGAAATCAGTGTTGACAAGACAAGAAAAGTTCTCTAATACTAAGATAGACTTTCTCTGTATGTTACTAGAATTGGTACTAGAGCACAACATATTTATGTTCAATGGCATATGCTATAAGTAGTTGTCAGGGGTTGCCATGGGCACAAGTTGTGCCAACACATATGCAAACCTGGTTATGGTTAACTGGGAATATGAACATCTGTTATGTAATCCCCAAATAGCCTTTTATAGGTGTTTCGTAGATGATCTTTTTATTTTTTGGAAAGGTGATGGTGAACAACTTAAATCCCTGTATGCACACCTAAATACTACTAGTGACTTTTTAAAGTTTACGATGAACTGTTCTGAAATGAGTTTAGACTTCCTGGATGTTACCATATACAGAGAAAATGACCAATGGTTTACGAAATTACATAGGAAACAATGCTACAGACCATCTTTTCTACACAGAAACAGTATGCATAACCCTAAGATTTTTCCTAACAATCAGAGTTCAGGCAATGAGAACATCTCGCCTATGTTGTCAAGAGGAAGTGTATAAAAATGAGTTAACTAAGCTAAAAACAGGTTTCATTATAGGTGATATAGTGAACATGAAATTGATAAGATGTACTATAATGTACACAAAGAAAGGAAAGGTAAAGCTAAGCCCTACTACTCTGACAGAGCAGGTAGTGACAGGGTAGGTATCAGGAATAGTGTAATATCACACATTCCATTAGTTTTACCATATACAAGAGATGTGAAAAGGTTTGAAACCATCATATGACAAAACTGGCATACGTTGTTAGTAGATGAGGATACTACCAACATAGTGGGTGGACAACCACATTTTGCATTTAGAAATAAGAAAAATCTGAAACAGCAGTTTTGCTATCCAAGGATACCTACTCTGATTGATAGCACAGTGAATGGTACCCATAGATGTGGAAAATGCGCACAGTGCATTTATATAGATGAATCAAGTTTTTTCAAGCACCCTGAAACAGGGCGTCTATGGGAGCTAAGGAATTCTGCTGATTGCAATACTAAGAATGTAGTGTATGTAGCTCACTGCACAACAAGTTTCTATTTCTATGTTGGCAAAACTAACAGTCACCTTAGGGAACGCATAAGGGATCACCTTTACTGCACTAAAAAGGGCAACTGTATAGTTCTTTAGCTATTGGATAAGAGGGATGACCATATATTTTTATTTCAGGTTGTACACATTCAGAATGTCAGCAATAGGATGGGGGACATAGTCAATACTACTGAAAATATGGAAGTAAAATAGATTTTGCGTTTAGGAGCACACAGAGGTTTGGGTTTGAATGATAGTGTTCCACTGAAGCCAGTGCTAAAATCTAGAAGGTTAAAATAAAATAAATAATAATAATAATAATACTATCTTAACAAGAGAAAACTACATAAACACATGCAGGGCTTTGGGCCAATATGACAGTATTTCTTGAGCTGTTTCTAGCATAGATATCACTAAAGACAAGTATTTGTTGAGATATATGTTTAAAGCATATGTATTTATTAGGTGGACAGCATGTGCATTTATTAGGCAGAATATATGTATTAAGTTGTTGAGTGTGTACTGCTTATATTTTTTTATAAATGTACATATATATTTATGCTTATACCCACACACACACAAGCAGTTATTAAATGGGCAACATGAGTATATGTATTTATTCACTGACGTTTTATGTATTTTATTTATATTCATCCACATGTTCTTGTTTTTACATTTTGTGCATGCATTTTTTAAACAGTTTTTCTGACTTCAGCAATTAACTAAGGGAAAAACGTAACCATAGTAATTAATTGATTGCTGACTGCTGAATTAACTTTGAGTGGTAGGACTGGTTGTTTTAGTAATGAATTGAAGTATTTAAGTTCTGTTGCTGTTTGAATGAACTGTATGATGAAGCCATGGTTACCATTGCGAAAGCACTCACCATTTTGTATTAAAAAAGAAGATTTTACTTTGTCGTGGTTCAGCTTCTTTATTCCAGCTACCTTCCTACTGGACACCTGTGTTTTAACATTTTCATCTTCTGGGCTGGTTTAGATTTTTTTAATTTTTTTTAAGCTTGATGACCGGGGAAGTCCACAGGGCCAAGAAGAGTCCATTTTCAGTGGAGGCCTGGGGAGAAAAGCGCCACAATAATTGTAAGTTACATTTCACATGTTACAAAAGGACATAGTTCATACAGCTAATTAAACATTTACAGATAAGCTCCATGATATTTGTAATTGGCTTATCACAATGTTACAAAAATGAAAATACATAATTCAATAAAGAAATTTCAACATTTACACAAAGTGAATATTTTTGTTATAAACTCAATTAATTGTAGGTTTAACATTTCAAAATATATAGCTACTAGCCATTAGTAGGTTATGAAAATATTACACATGGAGAGGGTAATGGTACAATTGAAATTTGAGAGTATAGTACAATATATATTAGAGAGAAAATTAGTTTTTGGTAGGGGTGGGATTGTTTTGGGTGGGATGAAGTAATAGTAGAGGTAGTTGGATGAGTCAGTGCAAGGTGGAATGAGGGGGGAGGGGTTTAAGTAGGAGTGTGGCAAGGACATTCCCATTTGGAAGAAAGATGACAGAGTAGCTGAGATTTGAAATTTGTATGGTTAGGTAGGTTGTGTGGGTGTGTGGGGAGAGAGTTCCACTGTTTAGCTAAGGAGTGGTACAGCAGTAGATGGCCAGGAGGTCATGCAGGTTTGTGGACCTGAAGGAGATTTTGTTTTTTGGATCTGAGTGAGCGGTTGGGAATGTAAGGTTCTAAGGAAGTAGCAAGAGCTGGGCAGTTGGCAGGTTTAAAGATGAGCTTGTGGGCAATGGTGTCTTGTAGGTAACTGATGTAGTTGGGTAGTTCAAGCCAGTTGAGGGTGAGGAGGGAGTGGCAGTGGTGGGATGAGTTTTTTGAATTGGCTGCAAATTTGGAGATCTTGTGATACCAGGATTCAAGTTTGGACTGAAGGCCAAGATGGAGATGGATGAAAAGAGAAGCACCAATCACCATACATAAGGGGGGGAGTAGGAAGGTGGATGCAAGAGTTTGAAGGGTACAGGGGCTTAGGAAGCAGTTGTGCCTGTAGAGGAGACCTAACTTTTGGTGGGTTTTCTTGATTGCAGAGCAGATGTAGGTGTTAAATTTTAGTTCTTCATCAATAATTATGCCAGGAAGCTTGGTGTTTGGAATGATTTCAAGGAAGGTGTTGTTTTGGCTCTGTATGGTGAATGTGGATTTGTCAATGGAGTTTTTGGTACGGGGAAAAAACATTAGTTTGGTTTTATTTGCATTTAGTGCCAGATGGTTAGACTGCATCAAGGTTTCTGTTTTGGAGAAGGCTAGTTGGGTTTTTGTTACGAGCTCGGACAGGGAAAAGGCTGAGCAGAGATGATTGTTGAGTCATGTGCATATTGGATGATAGATGAGTCTGGGATGGATTGGTGAAAGTTGTTAATGAACAGGTTGAACAGAAGAAGGCCAAGAACAGAACCTTGTGAGACACCTGTGGGTGTGGGAAGGAAGGGGGATGTTGAAGTTTTCCATTGGACAGCTTGTTGGCGGTTGGACAAGTAGCTGGAAAACCAGGAGATGGTGGTGGGAGAGAGGTGTAGGGTGGAGGGTTGGGATATAAGTCAGGTGTGGGAGATGGTGTCAAATGCCTTTGACAGATCTAGGAACAGTGTGGATACGAACTTGCCTGAGTTGCGTTCGAGGTTTATGGTTTCAAGAAAGGAAAGAAGGGCAGTCATGATGCTGTGGCCAGGGCAGAAGCTATGTTGGGTAGGGGAGAGGAGATTGTTTAGTGTTAGGTGTGCCATGAGTTATGCTTGTATTGTTTTCTCTAGTATTTTAGAAAGAGGGGAAAGGATGGCAATAGGCCTGAATTTGGTGGTATCACTATTTTTGTCACCTTTGTAGATGATGTTAGCTTGGCACCAAATAGACGGGACGTATGATTCTTGTATGGAGCAGCAGTCGCCAAACAGAAAACAATCGGTGAGAAAGTTAGCAACTACAGAAATAGGGCAGCCTATCGTTTTGGTTTGAATGTTACCTTTCTGTTTGCTTGTATTATTTATGCACCAAATGGGGAGCTACAGTTCACTGAGAAGTAGGAAAATAATGTAGTTATGCCAGGGGTTTTAGAAAGGGACATGCAGTAAATTATGACTCAAGAGAGTACTAATTAAAAAAGAATGGAATATGATATAAGCGAGTATGCTACTGGGGATTCCTATGAAGCAAGGGCAGAAAAGCTAAGTCAAAAGATGGTGCCTTTCTACATCAGGTTTTTTGATTCAGTATGTACATACAATCATAAGTACAAATGGTACTTACAGTTGTGGACACTACTGAGGGACACCCGTGGGACAGACAGAAGCAGAGTGAAGTCAGGCAAAGGTTTTTAGTATTTAAAGATGGTGCCGCAGCTCACAGGAGGAATAAGTAAACTCTCAAGAGGAAGAGGGAGGGAATAGACAGGACTGACAGGGCTGGGAAGCTTACAATAAGATTATGTTAAGAGACCAACAGAAGGGGGGGGGGATCTAAGAGCCAGGGCTTGGAGAAAGCTGTGAGAAAACAGGTTTCACAGCGCTAGGAAACTTGCACTAGAATTATGTTAGGAGAACAAGAAAAGGGGGGGGGGGCTATGGACCAGGACTTGGAGAAAGCTGTGAGAAGAGAAAAACAATCAACCAGCTAGCCCAGGTCAGTACCTAAAGGTGTCTATCTGTGTGAATTCAAAAGCAGATTTAGTAGAGCATTAGGGAAGTAGAATATAAAATAAATGTAAAGCTTTGGGAAACTGTATAAATTTGTTACAATAAATGGGAGAATAAAATATAAGAATATAAAAGAAATGTGATATGCAAGATAATTAAAATATAAGAATAACAAATAAATGCAAAGCTTTGGAAAAATGTATATATTTGTTACAGTAAATGGAAGGAAAAAGGGGGGTGGGGTCCAGTAGTGTGCGCAGCAGAAGAATTAGTAGGAGTATCACAGAGAAAAGATTAGATAGACACAAAAAACACAAGTCCAAGCACTTTTACCAGTATTCCTTTTTTTTTCCTTTATTGCACTCGACAGGTACCTGCCTTTCCGCCTTCAAGGACCCTTGAAGGCGAAAAGGCCGAGGTACCAGATTGAGTGCAAATAAAAGGAAAAAAAGGAATACTGGTAAAAGTGCTTGGACTTGTGTTTTTTGTGTTTAACTTGTGGTTCAAGAAGGTGTTTGGAAAAGATTGTAATAGACCTACACTGCTCACAGTCTGTTGATAAAAGCAGAACTTGCAGTGGCTTTTACTGGTTTGTACGAGGTTCTGCTCTCCGTGTTCTTGTATGCAAGCAGTTGCTCCAGGTTTTTTTTTTGTTGTTGTTGGACCTTTGAATGTGTTTAAGGGAACTGCTCACAGTCTGTTGATAAAAGTAGAATTTGCAGTGGCTTTTACTGGTTTGTACGGGGTCTGCTCTCTGTGTTCTTGTATGCAGGCAGTTGCTTCAGGTTTTTTTTTTTTTTTTTTTTTTGGACCTTTGAATGTGTTTAAGGGAACTGATCACAGTCTGTTGATAAAAGTAGAACTTGCAGTGGCTTTTACTGGTTTGTACGGGGTTCCGCTCTCCATGTTCTTGTATGCAGGCAGTTGCTTCAGGTTTTTTTTTTGTAGTTGGATCTTTGAATATGTTTGAGGGAACTGCTCTCAATTTGTTTTTTTTTGTTATTTTTGGACCTTTGAATGTGTTTAAGGGAACTGTTCACAGTCTGTTGATAAAAGTAGAACTTGCAGTGGCTTTTACTGATTTGTATGGGTTTCCACTCTCCATGTTCTTGTATGCAGGCAGTTGCTTCAGGTTTTTTTTTGGTTATTGGACCTTTGAATGTGTTTACAGGAACTGCTCACAGTCTGTTGATATAAGTAGAACTTGCTGTGGCTTTTGCTGATTTGTACGGGTTTCCGGTCTCCGTGTTCTTGTATGTAGGCAGTTGCTTCAGGTTTTTTGTTTTTTTTGTTGGACCTTTGAATGTGTTTTAGGGGAATTTGTGCACACTACTGAAGGATACCCGTGGGACAGACAGAAACTAGACTGCTATGACAGCCATCCTTGATTGAGAAAGTGGTTGAGGCTTTGTAAAACTTGACCTGTGGTTGTATGATTTCTTAGCTCATAAAGATGTGTGGAAGAAAAAATTCTCACTTCCATGACTTCAAAATCAAAGTTCTCATTCTCATACTGTTCAGTGGTGTTTCTGCCAGATCTGGATAATATATCAGCAATATAAAGAAGTTTGTCTTTCTTGTAGACAAGAGTGAAATTATACTTTTGTAATATCAACATCGTGTGTTGCAATCTGGCTGGAGCTGAATGCATAGGCTTTCTTAAAATAGTGACTAGAGGTTGGTGGTCTGTTTCGATCTGGATAGGTCTACCATAAACATAATCATGGAACTTCGAACATGCAAACACAATTGCCAAAAGCTCTTTCTCGATCTGAACATACTGCATTTCAGTTTGGATAATTGTTCACGATGCATAGGCAACAGGTTGACCCTCTTGCAGAATGACTGCACCAAGACCAAATTTCGAAGCATCACAAGAAAAAGTAACTGGTTTGTGAACATCATAGCATTGGAAAGTTGGTTGACTAGCAATTCTCTGTTGCAGGACATCAGATGCTCTTTGGTGTTGCTCTAACCAAGACCAGGATACATCTTTACATATCAGTTCTCTAAGCGGTGCTGAATGTTGGCTCAAGTCTGGCATGAACTTGCCTAGATAGTTAACCATGCCAAGAAAATATTGCAGGGCTTGAACATTATCTGTAGCTGGCATCTCAAGAATGGCTGTTTGCTTTTAAGGGTCTGGTCGAAGGCCTGAACTAGTAAATAAATGACCGACATAAGTAACCTCTTGTAGCCTGAATTTGCATTTCTTTGGATTGAGCTTAAGATTCACTTGACATGCTCTTTCCAGAACTTTTCTGAAGTTTCTGGCATATTCTAGCAACTTTCTAAGTTTATAACAGCCACATTTAAAATGTGTCCTTATTTTTGGGCCTTTGTCCCCCCATTTTGCCAGGCTTTGTCCAGATTTCTTGCACTAAGAGGTTGAGAGGTATGGTCATGCTCACCTTCACCATTACCTCCTACTAGTATGTTGTCTACTAAACTAGCACAAGGATACCCAGAAAAAAGTTGCTTCACTGTATGTTGAAAGACTTCACTTGCAGAATTTATCCCAAATGACATCCTCAAAAATCTGTAACTTCCAAACAGAATATTGAATGTAGTGAGCAATGATATATTCTTATTGAGCTGAATTTGCCAAAATTAACTCTTTGCATCTAAGACAGAAAATACAGTGACATTTGGCATCAGGGCTGCGACTTCTTCGACTGTGTGCATTGGAT
This sequence comes from Protopterus annectens, assembly GCF_019279795.1. Classification (NCBI taxonomy): domain Eukaryota; kingdom Metazoa; phylum Chordata; order Ceratodontiformes; family Protopteridae; genus Protopterus; species Protopterus annectens. Next base: position 564,680,997 of record NC_056739.1, on the reverse strand, counting down.
GATGAGTTCTTTTTAGTGCTTTGTTCAAATCTCGTGGATCAATACATATTCTGATGTCATCTGAGCTTTTCTTATGAGCTACCATCAAAGGAAGGTATCCATATAGCTGGTTCTGCAACTGGACAAATTACACTTTGTAGCACCATCTTATCTAGCTTGGCTTTGACTCTGTCCTGCATGGCTATTAGAACTTTCTTGGCTGACCTTATAACTGGACCGACATCTGGGTCTAACTTCATGGAGTACCCAACTGGAAGCTTCCCTAGTTTGTCTTCGAATAGATCAGCATAGGTAGAAAAAATGTGTTGGGCGAAATTAGAGTAGTGGTCTTTCAAGCTAACTTGATGGGCTTCCTTATTAAATGAAAGCAGTTCCATTTTCAAACTCTCTCTAAGCCCTAATAATGACTGGACGTGCCTCTTGACCACATAAAATAACATGTCGTAACTTCTTCCAGCAGAGTAACATGAAAGCACTACTAAGCCTTCAGTCTGAATTTCTTCTCCACCATATGCCACAAGCTTCACACACCTTGCCAAATCAAGCCTTTCACCATGACCCGTCAAAGGGAGAGTTTGTGAAGGACGCCTTAAAGGGATCTGCAAAATTACAGAGCCGCATCCAGGATTGACATCTAAGAGCCACCCCTGTACCTGCGGCTCTACTTGCTCCATCTGCTGCATATGATATCAGTCGCATGGAGGAGTTAGCTATAGAATTAAGGATTCCTAGCTGAGAAGCAATTTTCTCTTGAGCCCCTGCAGCCGTAGGATCCTGCACTACTTCACCTAATTCCTTAAGGATGTCCCTTTGGAGTCTGGTGAAGTAAGTAGTTCAGCGAGCGCATGGCAAACGTCGCTGAGGAGAATATCCGCTTGCCATACCTATCCATGGTCCTAGAATCCTTATTAGGAGGATGGACTGGTACGGAAGGATCTGCAAGTTCCTTCTTAGTGGGGGCCGCCACCACCATGGCATCAACAGGGACACCTTTCGTAAGGAATTGCTTCTCGAAGGGCTGTAATAAATTTAGGCGTCCTCCTAGGAACTGGCTCTACAGAGTCAGGAGCAGCCCAAGCCTTCGAGCAATAACCTCCATAGGGGTCGAAAGTGAGAGACACCCAGGAGGTGGAGGCCGAGATCCAAACGCCTCTAGGTATACCGACTCATCCTCAGAGGGATTTGTGGAGGGCCAGTTTCCCCTCTGTTTTAGGAGTTCTAGGATGTCTGAAAAGGAGACATCCTCAGAGGGGGATCTTGGGGATACCTCCGACTCATCTAAGTCGGTATCTGAAGTGATAGACTCAGGAGTCTGGGTGTTTCCTTACAAGTCCTCTTGCGGGGAGGATCTCCTGACTGGTCAGGAGAATCCTTGGAAGAGGGGGATATTCCCAGTGGGGAAACCTGAGCCGGTGGATCTCTGGGTCCGGGAGCAAGAGAGATGGAAGAGATATCGACAGGCACTGTAGAGGGAGGAGCTAAGGGAATAGACTGCTGGCTGAGCCAGTGGCCAGCACACTCTTCATCACCTGAGGCCCCCTCCTAGGGAGATCCGAGAGCCCGTTCGAAGAAACGGGACTCGGGCCCACTGAAAGGAAGGCTCGAGGCAGATGTCGGGCCGAGCTTCGCCCGAGGCTCAAGGGAAGAGGGGTCGGACAAGGGTCCGATGCCACTCACCCCTCGGAGGAGACCAGGAAGCCCGACCACGAATCCCTCAAGGAAGGTCTCCGAAGAGGAGATAAGAGTAGATGCAGAGGTGCAGAAGGGGTGTATCTGCCCCTCAGCCGTAGCAGTAACTATCCCGAAGACTCCAGCTCCAAACTCTGAGGTAGAGTCGAAGGAGGAACTTGAAGAGGTGTGTGGACTAATAGTCGTCTGTTGAGACGGACTATGAAGCATCTGGGCCAGTGCCTGTGATTTCAACAATCTACTTACCACCCTCTCTAAATCATGGTCTGAAAGCATGGATGACCTGGATGATCGGCTCGATGGCTCGCTCGAAAGGAGAGGTGAGGCCAGAGCCGAAAGTATCGGTTCCAAGGAAGGGGACCTGGACCTCTTCCTCGAAGGAACCATTGGAGCCTAAGAGACCACAGATCCAGATGGAGCCGATAACTTTTCGGCTCCGAATGAAAGTTTCGATGCATCGGCTCCAGCCGGCCGATACAGACATAACAATAGCGGTGTTGGAGCCGGACGGCGCCGACCCCAAAGCCTGAGCCACATGGTGGTCGGAGCCAGTCGGAGCCGACACCAAGGTGACCCATAGCAGTATCAGCACCGATAGCCATCGGTGCCGAAGATTTTGGCAAGACAGAATTGGCTCCAGCCGGAGCCGATTTCGACTCTGAAGAAGTCGGAGCCGAGGCCACCGGCTTAGATACAGAAGCCTGGGCCTTGGAAGATTTTGAAGTCTTGCTCGGAGCCGATTTGGCGAGAGCCCTCCGGTTTAAGGAGACCCCTTAAAATCAACTTATTTCTCCTCTCCTGCAGGACTCTCTGGCTAAAGGAGTGACAAATTGCACAGGAGTCCTGCAGGTGGAGAGGTCCCAGGCAATATAAGCAAGAAGTGTGACCGTCTGTCAGAGACATCTTCTGACAGCACGAGTCACACTTCTAAAGCCTGAGACCCTTTCTTTGGACATGGCAGTATACAAAAACAGTACACACACACAGTCCCAATCAGACAACTAAAGATTGTAACTTAAACAATAATTAACCTCTCACACACACACCTAACAGGGGATGGGAGGAATGAAACCTGACTAAAAAGGAAAGGAAGGAAAAATAATTTTAGTCAGAAAAGGGCTTACAATTAAGTAAAAATAAAAGTATTCTAAAGAAAAGTTGTTAATATTAAATTTTTGGGGCAACTAGTAGTTTAAAACTAACACTTACCAGGAGCTGGCAAAAGGAGGACCTCATCAGCGGGCGCAAAGCGAGATCTGGGTACTTACCGCCTTGCATCATGGGATATGGGGCTGCCTCGAGCTGGTAAAAGTGACTCTCGAGCTTAGCAAAGTGCCGAGTCGGAGCCGAGGATCGGCTCTGAACCCATCAGGCAAGAATGAAGGCGAGATTGACAACTTAACATCATTAGTTTGGTTTTATTTGCATTTAGTGCCAGATGGTTAGACTGCATCTAGGTTTCTGTTTTGGAGAAGGCTAGTTGGGTTTTTGTTACGAGCCCAGACAGGGAAAAGGCTGAGCAGAGATGATTGTTGAGTCATGTGCATATTGGATGATAGATGAGTCTGGGATGGATTGGTGAAAGTTGTTAATGAACAGGTTGAACAGAAGAAGGCCAAGAACAGAACCTTGTGAGACACCTGTGGGTGTGGGAAGGAAGGGGGATGTTGAAGTTTTCCATTGGACAGCTTGTTGGTGGTTGGACAAGTAGCTGGAAAACCAGGAGATGGTGGTGGGAGAGAGGTGTAGGGTGGAGGGTTGGGATATAAGTCAGGTGTGGGAGATGGTGTCAAATGCCTTTGACAGATCTAGGAACAGTGTGGATACGAACTTGCCTGAGTTGCGTTCGAGGTTTATGGTTTCAAGAAAGGAAAGAAGGGCAGTCATGATGCTGTGGCCAGGGCGGAAGCTATGTTGGGTAGGGGAGAGGAGATTGTTTAGTGTTAGGTGTGCCATGAGTTATGCTTGTATTGTTTTCTCTAGAAAGAGGGGGAAGGATGGCAATAGGCCTGAATTTGGTGGTATCACTATTTTTGCCACCTTTGTAGATGATGTTAGCTTGGCGCCAAATAGACAGGACGTATGATTCTTGTATGGAGCAGCAGTCGCCAAACAGAAAACAATCAGTGAGAAGGTTAGCAACTACAGAAATAGGGCAGCCTATCGTTTTGGTTTGAATGTTACCTTTCTGTTTGCTTGTTATTATTTATGCACCAAATGGGGAGCTGCAGTTCACTGAGAAGTAGGAAAATGATGTAGTTATGCCAGGGGTTTTAGAAAGGGACATGCAGTAAATTATGACTAAAGAGAGTACTAATTAAAAAAAATGGAATATGATATAAGCGAGTATGCTACTGGGGATTCCTATGAAGCAAGGGCAGAAAAGCTAAGTCAAAAGGTGGTGCCTTTCTACATCAGGTTTTTTGATTCAATATGTACGTACAATCATAAGTACAAATGGTACTTACAGTTGTGGACACTACTGAGGGACACCCATGGGACAGACAGAAGCAGAGTGTAGTCAGGCAAAGGTTTTTAGTATTTAAAGATGGTGCCGCAGCTCACAGGAGGAATAAGTAAACTCTCAAGAGGAAGAGGGAGGGAACAGACAGGATTGACAGGGCTGAGAAGCTTACAATAAGATTATGTTAAGAGACCAACAGAAGGGGGGGATCTAAGAGCCAGGGCTTGGAGAAAGCTGTGAGAAAACAGGTTTGACAGCGCTAGGAAACTTGCACTAGAATTATGTTAGGAGAACAAGAAAAGGGGGGGGGGGGGCTATGGACCAGGACTTGGAGAAAGCTGTGAGAAGAGAAAAACAATCAACCAGCTAGCCCAGGTCAGTACCTAAAGGTGTCTGTTTATCTGTGTGAATTCAAAAGCAGATTTAGTAGAGCATTAGGGAAGTAGAATATAAAATAAATGTAAAGCTTTGGGAAACTGTATAAATTTGTTACAATAAATGGGAGAATAAAATATAAGAATATAAAAGAAATGTGATACGCAAGATAATTAAAATATAAGAATAACAAATAAATTCAAAGCTTTGGAAAAATGTATATATTTGTTACAGTAAATGGAAGGAAAAAGGGGGGTGGGGTCCAGTAGTGTGCGCAGCAGAAGAATTAGTAGGAGTATCACAGAGAAAAGATTGTAATAGACACAAAAAACACAAGTCCAAGCACTTTTACCAGTATTCCTTTTTTTTCCCTTTTATTTGCACTCAATCTGGTACCTCGGCCTTTCCGCCTTCAAGGATCCTTGAAGGCGAAAGGCCGAGGTACCAGATCGAGTGCAAATAAAAGGAAAAAAAAAGGAATACTGGTAAAAGTGCTTGGACTTGTGTTTTTTGTGTTTAACTTGTGGTTCAAGAAGGTGTTTGGAAAAGATTGTAATAGACCTACACTGCTCACAGTCTGTTGATAAAAGCAGAACTTGCAGTGGCTTTTACTGGTTTGTACGAGGTTCTGCTCTCCGTGTTCTTGTATGCAAGCAGTTGCTCCAGGTTTTTTTTTTTGTTGTTGTTGGACCTTTGAATGTGTTTAAGGAAACTGCTCACAGTCTGTTGATAAAAGTAGAATTTGCAGTGGCTTTTACTGGTTTGTATGGGGTCTGCTCTCTGTGTTCTTGTATGCAGGCAGTTGCTTCAGGTTTTTTTTTTTTTTTTTTTTTTGGACCTTTGAATGTGTTTAATGGAACCGCTCACAGTCTGTTGATAAAAGTAGAACTTGCAGTGGCTTTTACTGGTTTGTACGGGGTTCCGCTCTCCATGTTCTTGTATGCAGGCAGTTGCTTCAGGTTTTTTTTTAGTTGGATCTTTGAATATGTTTGAGGGAACTGCTCTCAATTTGTTTTTTTTTTTGACCTTTGAATGTGTTTAAGGGAACTGTTCACAGTCTGTTGATAAAAGTAGAACTTGCAGTGACTTTTACTGATTTGTATGGGTTTCCACTTCTCCATGTTCTTGTATGCAGGCAGTTGCTTCAGGTTTTTTTTTTGGTTATTGGACCTTTGAATGTGTTTACAGGAACTGCTCACAGTCTGTTGATATAAGTAGAACTTGCTGTGGCTTTTGCTGATTTGTACGGGTTTCCGGTCTCCGTGTTCTTGTATGTAGGCAGTTGCTTCAGGTTTTTTTGTTTTTTTTGTTGGACCTTTGAATGTGTTTTAGGGGAATTTGTGCACACTACTGAAGGATACCCGTGGGACAGACAGAAACTAGACTGCTATGACAGCCATCCTTGATTGAGAAAGTGGTTGAGGCTTTGTAAAACTTGACCTGTGGTTGTATGATTTCTTAGCTCATAAAGATGTGTGGAAGAAAAATTTCTCACTTCCATGACTTCAGAATCAAAGTTCTCATTCTCATACTGTTCAGTGGTGTTTCTGCAAGATCTGGATAATATATCAGCAAGATAAAGAAGTTTGTCTTTCTTGTAGACAAGAGTGAAATTATACTTTTGTAATATCAACATCGTGTGTTGCAATCTGGCTGGAGCTGAATGCATAGGCTTTCTTAAAATAGTGACTAGAGGTTGGTGGTCTGTTTCGATCTGGATAGGTCTACCATAAAGATAATCATGGAACTTCGAATATGCAAACACAATTGCCAAAAGCTCTTTCTCGATCTGAACATACTGCATTTCAGTTTGGATAATTGTTCACGATGCATAGGCAACAGGTTGACCCTCTTGCAGAATGACTGCACCAAGACCAAATTTCGAAGCATCACAAGAAAAAGTAACTGGTTTGAGAACATCATAGCATTGGAAAGTTGGTTGACTAGCAATTCTCTGTTGCAGGACATCAGATGCTCTTTGGTGTTGCTCTAACCAAGACCAGGATACATCTTTACATATCAGTTCTCTAAGCGGTGCTGAATGTTGGCTCAAGTCTGGCATGAACTTGCCTAGATAGTTAACCATGCCAAGAAAATATTGCAGGGCTTGAACATTGTCTGTAGCTGGCATCTCAAGAATGGCTGTTTGCTTTTAAGGGTCTGGTCGAAGGCCTGAACTAGTAAATAAATGACCAACATAAGTAACCTCTTGTAGCCTGAATTTGCATTTCTTTGGATTGAGCTTAAGATTCACTTGACATGCTCTTTCCAGAACTTTTCTGAGGTTTCTGGCATATTCTAGCAACTTTCTAAAGTTTATAACAGCCACATTTAAAATGTGTCCTTATTTTTGGGCCTTTGTCCCCCCATTTTGCCAGGCTTTGTCCAGATTTCTTGCACTAAGAGGTTGAGAGGTATGGTCATGCTCAGCTTCACCATTACCTCCTACTAGTATGTTGTCTACTAAACTAGCACAAGGATACCCAGAAAAAAAGTTGCTTCACTGCATGTTGAAAGACTTCAATTGCAGAATTTATCCCAAGTGACATCCTCAAAAATCTGTAACTTCCAAACAGAATATTGAATGTAGTGAGCAATGATATATTCTTGTTGAGCTGAATTTGCCAAAATTAACTCTTTGCATCTAAGACAGAGAATACAGTGACATTTGGCATCAGGGCTGCGACTTCTTCGACTGTGTGCATTGGATGTGTGCATTGGATGATGAGTTCTTTTTAGTGCTTTGTTCAAATCTCGTGGATCAATACATATTCTGATGTCATCTGAGCTTTTCTTATGAGCTACCATCAAAGGAAGATATCCATATAGCTGGTTCTGCAGCTGGACAAATTACACTTTGTAGCACCATCTTATCTAGCTTGGCTTTGACTCTGTCCTGCATGGCTATTGGAACTTTCTTGGCTGGCCTTATAACTGGACTGACATCTGGGTCTAACTTCATGGAGTACCCAACTGGAAGCTTCCCTAGTTTGTCTTCGAATAGATCAGCATAGGTAGAAAAAATGTGTTGGGCGAAATTAGAGTAGTGGTCTTTCAAGCTAACTTGATGGGCTTCCTTATTAAATGAAAGCAGTTCCATTTTCAAACTCTCTCTGAGCCCTAATAATGACTGGACGTGCCTCTTGACCACATAAAATAACATGTCGTAACTTCTTCCAGCAGAGTAACATGAAAACACTAATAAGCCTTCAGTCTGAATTTCTTCTCCACCATATGCCACAAGCTTCACACACCTTGCCAAATCAAGCCTTTCACCATGACACACTCTAGCAAATGCTGCTGCTGATATAACATTGTATTTGGAACCTGTGTCAACTTTGAGCTCTCTGGGTTTTCCATGTATCCAAACAGTACAAAATGCTTCATTCTTTGCTCTTAAATCTACTGCATTGACTGTTTCATGAAGCACTGACACACCATCAACATAAAAAGTAGGGTTACAACTTTCTAATTGATCAACTCGTTTCTTAAAATGTTCCCTTTTAATAAAAGAATGTGGGCCTTTTGATCTACAAAACCTTTTGAAATTATTCCATTTATTGCATTCCTGGCATTGCTGACCAACAGCTAAATAGTTTTCCCTTTTTAGACTCATGATTTCCACCACAGTTATGACAGTTGGCAATGAAACTGAGTGGGGGCCCATGCTTTGAGTTTGCTGACTCACTCCTATGCTTCGCGAGACTGTGCGAACTCTGGAATTTGCTGGAAAGCTCTGGGGTTTACAAGTGGGTGTTGCGGGGGCTACAGTTGCTGCCATGTGCTTGGGGCCTGCTTCTTTTAAACACGTGCTGCATACTATCAACATAAGCTTTATCACTGTGCCTTCTAGAGCTATTCTCATTTGTAAGCATATTTGTGTGCTTTTCTGTGAGCTTATATATTTGACAAATCTCAATGGCCTTATTCAAAGTTAAATCACTGTCATGAAGCAAAATCTTTCTTACAGCATCATCTTTAGTACCACACACAAGTCTGTCTTTTATCAGCTCATCCCTTAAATCACCAAATGTGCACGTTTTAGCCTTATTTCTCAAATCAGTTATATATGCTGCAAAAGTTTCACTAGGGGTTTTATCCCTTGTATAAAATAAGTGCCTTTCCACTGTAACATTTGTCTGGGGTTACACATTTCTCTAAATTTATATTTTAAGCACTCACAGTCCTCCCTTCACTTAGCAACAATATGATGGTTTCCCCCTGTCCTGCATAGATAACAGGTGCATACACAAATGAGCATTCCCTTTCAATGGCTTGGCTTTTGACCCAGCAGCGAAATTAAGCAGAATAAATGCCTTTTGTACGGTCACTTTTATCAGAAAAAGCAGCCTGCATGAAAATGTCATACTCTTGTTCAACCACTCTGCATTATTATACTCAACATTACTGTCAAACACAAGTGCACTGGGATTTTGAAATCAGCCTGCCATGCCCACAAAGTATACGTAAATACACTGAAAATATAGCCCTTGTAACTATGTACGAACAAACTGTTCTGTGAGCTTGTAATAACATTCAAATGCACAATAAACTCTTTGAAATGCTGTACGTTGTGAAATATGCTCTGTAATAGCTGCATCTTTCAAAATAACGTTACTGTAATACTGTACAAACATGCAAACACCTCATACACTTGATAACTCGGATATCTTTAATGCAAAAAATATGCTTTGTGAAAATGTGGTATTTTCCTCTTATTTTATTCATTTTATGCAATTCGGACCTTATTTCAAACATTTTCTACAGTAATTTGAATATTTCTATCAATATCGGACACATTGGTTTATTCAAATATCATTTAGCGCACTCTGTATGCCTCGTTTCATATTTTGTGAATAAGAAATAATTTGAGGAAGTTTTAACATCTGAAATTCCTTTCTGACCTGTTTTATGAATTATGTGTGCAGTAGGGATGATTCACTCCTGTATATTCCCCCAATACCAACTGGGTGCCTCTCAGACTCAAATGGAAGAAACTGGAACTCTTTCTGGCAACAAGTCATTTTGGCCATGCTCCTTCTAACATAATGTCCTTTTAGACACAATGTCGCCCATCCCTCTCTAATACAGATGACAAGCAGGTGGGGTATTTCATTTAGATGCTTTAATACATAGAAACACACCAGGATGGATAGCAGCATCATAAAATATAAACAAACTGGTTAACAGACATACATACATACATGCTTACATCTCAACAGCTTACTACAAAAGGGCAGTCAGGCTTACACGTGCTCAGTATTTATACACTTGTGCAAGCCCTTGGATAGCTTCTTAAAGTTACATACACACACACTCTGATTGGCAGCTAGGATTATGGTTGAATCAACAACTCAACTTGTATCACATAGAAAAAAACAAAACACACTGTAAATTTACAAATAACTAGGACAAAAATCTCTTACTTTCTTGCTCCTTCAGGTAGGATAGCAACTGAAGAGAGTTCTTGTCCACCTATAATAACTGTCTCTACTTCCAAAAAGAATCTCTCATCCCTGCTAACAATGACCAACAAAATATTTAGATTCACCACCTTTGCTCCCAAAACAGAACAACACTGCCTAGTGCTGACCAAAATGAAACAGCTGTCAGTATCAAAAAAGTTATGTACTCGCCATAACATTCCATCTGTGTTGTCCATTTTCATTCTTCCTCAACTGTTGAGTTCGGATCCAATCCTTGGATCTGACTCAGCCATTTCTTCCAGCTCATGGAACATAGAAAGTCTCAAGCTCCTTCCTTTACCCATAATGCCCTAGACACCTAACATACCTCAGATCTTGTTTGCTGCCCATACACCTGCAAAGTAGTAAGGAATTATGATATAACAGAATCTGGAAATCAAACAAAGGAACAGCAGTTCCTGCAGCATCCTTCAATCTTTCCAAGAGTAAGGCAAGAAGGGGGTATGGTGGGAGGAAAGTTGAAGAATGAAAATCAAAAACACAGATGAAACGCTATGGTGAGTACATAGCTTTTTTATCTGGTTTTGCCATATTCATTCACTCGTCAACTGTTGGGACAGAGTCCCCAGCTACATAATTCCCAGGAGGACTCACAATGTATGATACACAATGTCAGGGCACTTCTATGGGCTAGGCTTGTAAAGGCTCCAGGGTCATTAGCCTAGTACACACCTATAAACCTATGAATCTAAGGAAGGACATTCCAGAGCACAGCTGAGCTAAAGCCAACTCTTCTCCTAGAAACTAGAACCAATTTGTAACGAACAATAAAGATACGAGGGTTAGCCCAAGTTGCACCTATACAAACATCATCCAAGGAAGTTCTAGACAAAAAGGCTGAAGAAGTTACCATAGATCTGATGAAATGGGCTTTTGTTGGTTTTGGTAACGGCAAACCTACTTTTTTCATATAGCAAAGTAATACAATCAGTCAATCATTTGGCTAAAGTCACTTTAGAAATTAGTTATCCTCATTTTGATTCCAAAAAGGAAACAAATAATTGTTTGGATTTCCTCAAATGTTTAGTTCTATGAAGATATAAACTTAACTGTCTGTGGACATCCAACAGGTGTAACATATAGTCTCCTTTGTTTGAGAAATTTGGAAAGAAGACTGGAAGGTTGATAACCTCATTAATATTGGATTCGGACACCACCTTAGGTAGAAAGGAAGGATTGGTCCTTGTAAAAAATCAACTAAGGAGGTTTAGATGACAGAATCTGTAATTCTGATACCCTCCTAGCAGAGTAATAGCAATGAAAAAGATAGTTTTTCAGGTCAAAATTTTTAGTTCACAGCTGATAGTTCAAAAGGGGGTTGAGTAAGGTCTGTAAAACAATATTTAAATCCCAAGAAGGAGCAAGGTCCTTTAAAGGAGGCCTAAGTAGGTATGTTCCTCTAAGAAAGGCTCTGCAAAGTTTGGAAGATGCTAAAGATGAATTATTTATTCCTATAAGAAAATTAGAAATGGATCTAATTGTACTCTAGAGATGAGGAGGCTAGCACATTCATTGAAAATCATACGTAAAAAGTCAAGAACCTTAGAAATCAGAGCTGAAATGGATCTAAAAACAAATCTTTTCCATTTACTTTTGTAAACTTTCATAGTGGAAGCTTTGTGGGATGAAAAAAGGATGTGATGGACAGGGGAGGAGAGCTTAAACTGTCTAGCAATTAATGGAACTGGAGAAACCATGTGGTCAGCTTGAGGCCTGAAATGTCTGGATGAGTCATGTCTTGCAGGTGAAAGAGTAGGTCTGGAGTTGGATCCAGAATCCAAGAAGATGTGGTCAAATGAAGGGAAACCAGATCTGATGAGGCCAAAAAGGTGCAATGAGGATAACTGTGCTCTTCAACTGAGATGCTTTCTGGAGAAATTTGGGAATGAGGAGTACTAAGGGGTAAGCATAAAGGAGACTGGAGGGCAAAATGTGAAATAGGGCATCACTCAAGGACTTACCTACTGGGGGGATAAGGACAAAGAAAGTGCTGTACTTGTTGTTGAGGGGAGATGCAAGCAGATCACAGTATGGATGGCCTCATCAACAGAAAATACTCTCCACCACCTTCATGTTAGAAGACCACTCTTGAGACGTTAGAATAGCCCTGCTTAACTTGTCTGCAATTACGATGTACTTCCCCAGGATTTGTGTTGCTATCAAAAAGTGATTGGATGAGATTGCTCATTGTCATACTCTCACAGATTCTCAACAATGAGGGCAAGACATGATTCCCCCTTGTTTGTTCATGTACCAGACTAATTACATATCTGTTTGAAACACAATAGTCCTGCTTGGGAGAGTGTCTTGGAAGGCCTGCAACATTAGGAGGCAGCTCTCATTTCCAGGACATTGATGTGTGTCTTGGCCTCTTTGGGGGATCATGTGCCTTGGACCATCCTTCCCAAGAAATGCCCCCTCACCTAATCTGAGAGGTGTCCATGGTCACTGTGCCCTTGGGCTGAGGGAGAACAAAGAAAAATCCTACTTGTATTTGATTGGAATGGCTCCTCCATAGAAGGTAATCCTTGAAAGCTTGCATTATTTTGACTTGGCTGGATAATGGTTGTTGAAGAAAGAACCAGTGAGCTGCTAGTGTCCATTGAAGGACCCCCATATGGCTCCTTGCCAGTGGTACTACAGTGGATTAACGCTGACATGGATCCCAAGGCTTGGAGGATCAGATGGTCTGAAAGAGAATAACTTTGAATAATCTTTTTGACCTTGAACTGAATTGTTTGAACCCAGGATAAAGAGACAGAAGGTATATAAGTGACTGCATTGAACAGAGCACTGATGAATTCCAATATCTGAAATGGCTCGAGATGAGATCTGTTGTAATTGGCAGAAATCCCCAGTTGACAGCATAACTGCAGTAAGCATTCCTGAGCTTGAATTACATGACACCTCATCACAGCGGTTATGAATCAGTTGTCCAGATATGAAAACACCATTAATCCTTGTAATCTCAAGTGAACTGAAACTACTGCCATACACTTGGCTTGCTCCCAAGGGGCTTTGGCTACACCAAAGGGCAGTTCTCTGAATTGGTAATGATTGGCTCCCAGCCGAAAGCATAGATATTTCCTAGACCATAATTTTTATATGACAGTATGTATCCTGAAGATCTATCAAGCACATCCAGTTGTTCTTGCAAAGAAAAGGTGAATGGACTGAACTGTGACCACCCAGAACTTTGTACAGTGAAATGATTAATTTACTTTGTTGAGATCCAAGATTGGTCTCCAGTCCCCTGGTTTGTTTGGCACTAAAAAGAATCTTGAATAAGCTCGGGACTCTTTCTAATCTGAGGGGACCTCTTGGATGACTATTTTTTTCTAGCAACTTGTTTATTTCTAGTGCTGCTGCTTCCCTCTGATTGGGTGGCACTTCAGGGATTTTGTTTGATACTAGTGGGGGTGGATGGGAAAATGGTATTATATAACCTCTGGATATTATCTTCCGCAGCCATGAATCTTTTGCAATTTCTAGCCAGGTTCTCTGGTGCCAGAATAGATTACCCCTGACTGCCTCCAGAGACGGACAGTTGGGTCTCCTTTCAAAAGCACTGCTTGGATCTGTCAGAGAAAGTATCCTTAGATCCCTGGATATGCAGACCACCTCTGCTGCTGGGATGGTGTCTTCCATTAGAGTTCCCCCCTCTTCCCCTGGGGGGAACTACCTCCAAATGGATCATGGAAGTGACCCTGGGAATGTTTTGAATAAGAGGTTAAGTACTCACCATATTGTTCCATCTGTATTGTCGACTTTTTCATCTCTCCTCACATATGGGTCAGGATCCGATGCATCGGATCCAACTCAGCCATTACTAAGCTTGTGGCAACGAAAAAGCTCTTGGATACCTCCCCTTACCCACAATGCATCTCTCCCTGTTACCTCAGATCTTGTTTGCTAGAACTATTCCCGTAGAAGAAAGTACTGAACTTTAATGTTGAAAAGATTTTTAAGAAGACCACTTCTGGAGTATTGGAGATTATAAAAAAATGACCAGAATTTCACTTCCTGTTCAACCAGAAAGACTAAAGGAAGGGGATTGGGGGATGGGATGTGAGGGGAAATTAAAAAAATGGACAATACAGATGGAATGTTATAGTGCGTACATAACTTCTTAATCTGATATTGTCGATTTTTCATCTCGTCCTCACATATGGAACTGAATCCCCTGCTACCTTTACCCTGGGCGGACTCATGGGAGGATGCTTTTCAGAACTATCAAACCAAAGGAGGTTCTTCCCTTGTAGACCAAATCCAACTTGTAATGAGTGATAAAGGTGTGATGGTTTGCGTGGCTGCTGCACAAATCTTGTCCATGTATGCACTGGTCTGGAAGACTACGGATGTGGCCATGACCCTGACTGAGTGAGTTTGAAAAGGTTTGGATGGATTTATACCTTTTGAAGTGTATATAAAGACAATGTAATCAGAGATCCAATTTGACAACATAACCTTGGATACTGGTAGGCCTTTTCTAGGGCCTGCAAAGGCAATGAACAATTGACTTGCATTCCGAAACTCTTTCGCCCTATGCAAATAGAAACGTAACTGTCTATAAACATCTAACAAATGCAGAACATATTCGCATTTCTTGCTAAAGTTAGGAAAGAAAACAGGCAAATGTACGGACTGATTAATATTTGTTTGTGAAACAACTTTAGGCAAAAAGGAGGGGTTGGTACGCAAAGAGACTCTATCTTTGCGAAAAATCAAATATGGGGACTAGGAAGATAGTGCCTGAATTTCTGATACTGTTCTTGCAGATGTGATAGCCACCACAAAGATAGTTTTCCAAGATAGAAACTTAATATCATAAATCTCTGCAAGCTCAAATGGGAGCTGAACAATAAGACGTAATACCAAATTAAGGTTCCATGGAGGAGAGCAATCCTTGTGGGTAGGCCTTAAGAACAGGGTCCCTTTCAAGAAGGCTTTGCAAACTTTGTGAGAAATGAGAGACAAGTTATCCATCACAATGTGAAAATTTTAAATGGCTGCTAATTGCACCTTCATTGTTGAAGCAACTTCTCCATTATTGAAAAGGTGGGCTAAAAATTCTAGAACAGAGTGAATAGGAGCTGAGAAATGTTCTACATTATGTTGCTGAGCCAAAATTACAAACCTCTTCCATTTACTCCTATAAAGTTTTTGATTGGATTATTTATGGCAAGACATCAAAATATGACAGACCGTGAGGACAGCATGGGTTGTCTGGCAATCAATGAAATTGGAGGAACCATGCCATCAGTTTGAGGTTGTGAAGGTTGGGCTGAAGCATTCTTGTCAGATATGACAAAAGGTCTGGAAAGGGATCCTTAATCCAGGGTTCCTTCTTTAGACGAGGCCAGAGGAATGAAAACCAGATTTATCGAGGCCAATATGGGTCAATGAGGATTACTGTTCTCTTTAACCTGTTGGCTTTCTGAAGGAATCTGGGAATCAAGGGGATGGGGTAAAAGATGTACAACAGACTGGAGGCCAATTGTGTATGACAGCATCCCTTGGGGACTCCCCCAGTGGGGGGAATAGGGAATAATAGCATCTGCATTTGTTGTTTGGGGAGAAGGAAAGAGACTGCAGCAAGGCTTGCCCCATCTGTGCAAAATGTCCTCTGCTACTGTCTGGTTGAGGGACCACTTGTGAGGAATGAGAATGAATCTGCTGAACTTGTCCGCTACAACACTGGACTTTCCCGGAACATGCATTGCAACAGGAAAGCTGTTGGATGACATCACCTATTGCCACTTTGAGTGCTTCTTGACACAGAGAGGTATGATCTGGTTCCTGGTTCCTCCTTGTTTAAGTACCAGACCACCAACATAGTGTCTGATTGAGTCACCACTGTTCTTAGAGGAAAAACAGTCTGAAATGCTTGCAATGCTAAAAGCGCTGCCCTCATCTCCAGGATGTTTATGTGTATCTTGGCCTTGTCTGCAGACCAGATTCCTTGGCCTGTCCTCTCCAGAAAACAGAAAATGCCCCCCCCCCCAATCTGGGAAACATCGGTAATCACCATGGCCTGTGGTTGAGGGGGAACAAAGGGTCGAGCTTGTGTAAACTGTTCTGACTGAATCCACCATGAGAGAGTCCTTTTGCATGTGTGTGTTACAAGAATTTGGTGAGACATCGTTTGGTGGATAATTGACCATTTTGCAGCTAGAAGCCATTGAAGTATTTGCATGTGAAATCTGGCTAATGGAACTGTGGCGCCCATGCCCTGGCTCAGCAATCAAGGAGCCTCAATCCTCACCACTAATACCAGAGAGGGGTGTCTCATACAGGAAGAAAGGATAACAAATACACAGAGTAAAGTGCAATTTCCCTTAAGAGCACACAGAGATCACAGTCAGTCTGGGGCTGGTCACTCCCTTGCTCTCCAGGTCCCCAATAAGACTCCGCACTGGCACAGCTATAGGGTCCAGATATCAGCTTAGTGGGCAAGCTAAAACCTCCAGCACCCTCTTCTGTCTAACCAGTGCTTCGTGTCCCTGCCCAAGTAGCTGACACACACACACACACACACACACACACACACACACACACTTAGTTTGAGAAGAGTTTATACAACCACACAGATACTCCTGGGGAAGACTGGCACAGGTTTTCCAGCTGTGCCCCTTTTTCACAGACTATACGGTAGTACCAGCTGCCACCACCCACTAATATTTATCAGCTACTCAAAGGCCCTTAAAAGGGTGTCCAATTATTACTGTGCAATATTATTATCCAATTGGTAGCATAGCCCTGGGCTAATGCTATTGGGAGTGACTTTGTACAATTTTACCAAAGGCATGCAAGTACTTTAAAGAGCTTAAATTACCTCTTTAAAAACAGCCACAGTTGAAAGAGTTTAAAAATATTTAATAACAAATAGTCAAAACGCAAGACAATACTTTGTACTACACAGTGCTAGTCAAGAGTTCAGAGATCACAGAGAAATACTTAAAATAATCCAGTACTACAGTTGTGACATCACAGAAAAACACTGTCTAATCTTTCAGGTTTCTAGCTATTTCCAAGAGAAAACACAAATCTAAGATAAACTTACATATAGAGCAAGACAGTGCTGTGAGTTGGATGGTCAAGACCATAATGCTTAATGCTCTCTTATTCTCTCTGTTTTTAAAATCACATTACTAGTTCACATTACATCATTCTTCACACTTCCCTGGGTTCCAAGGCTAACAGAAACTACATTTATATTCTTCACCTCTGGGCAGAAATCAGAGCAATAAAGGACATTTATGAATGCAAATTCTGGCCATTAACTCTGGCCTTAAAACAATAGCAAGAATTCTTTCATCTAGACTGTCTGGAGCTGTGTTTAGATCAAAGGGTCACAACATGCTTTACTTGGTCAACAGAGTGCACTGTTGTTGCATTATTTTCCAGTTCCACATGTAACACTATTTTTACTATTTAAGACAACAAGCCTGTGGTTTACATTAATATTTACAGATGACAGAATTATCTCCAAAATTCTATCTGGCTAGGTTGGCAGCCTTCAACTATCTTCACCCTATCTTCACAGGAACTATCACTATTGCTGTAGCCATTGATCCTAAAGCCTGTAGAACATGACGACCACTACCTGCTTGTTCCTGATTAATCTGTGTGTTTTTTGCCTGATTGTTATCCCTGTGGAGGGGGGAAGTTTTGCAATCATCTGAGTGGTGTCCAGTGGTGCTTCTGTGAACTCTAGTGTTTGGGAAGTGTCGAGATGTGATTTTTGTTAATTTATGGTTATACCCAGTTCTGCACAGATTTGAATAACTGAGTCTCCTGCATGGGTAAGTAGATGCCTGTTCAGGGACGATATGATCCAGTTGTCTAAATAAGGAAACACCCATAATCCTTGTCATCTTAGGTGAGCATCAACCACTGCCATGCATTTAGTGAACACACTGGGAGTGGTAGTGAGACCAAAGGGCAGTGCTCTGAATTGGTAATGACTGGATCCAAGTTGGAAGTGTATCTTTTCTGGAATGTCTGTCCATTTTTATATGGTAGTACACATCCTGAAGATCTGTAGAGAACATCCAATCATCCTGTTCCAGAAAAGGAAGTATGGACTGCATTCTGACCATTCAGAACTTGCATTGCCAAACTGACTTGTTTAATCTGCAGACATCCAGAATTGGTCTCCAGTTCCCTGTCTTCTTTGGAACCAAAAAGAATCTTAAGTAAGTTCCAAATTGTCTCTGGTTGCAGAGGGACCTATTTGATGACTCTTTTTTCCAGCAGTTTTTGAATTTGAGTGACTGCTTGATCCCATTGACTGGGTGAACCGTCTGGGATTTTTCTGTATGAGGGGGGTTGTTGAGAGTAGTGAATTTAGTAACCCCTCGATATTATCCTCTGCACCCGCATATCTGAAGTTATCTTTTGCCAGGCTCTCCAGTGCAGGGATGTCCCCTGAGGTGGGCAATTGGGCCTCCTTTCAGGGATACTGAAAAGGTTTCCCAAAGAAACAATCCCAGGACCCCTGGTTCTGTGGCCTCCTTTGCTGCAAGGGCAGCGTCTTCCATTATTGTTCCCCCCTCTGCCTCTGGGGTAAAATTCTCCACGTGTGTGTTAAGACCCCTGAGACTTTTTGAATAACATTTTTTTGCTGCCTCCCTGACCTTTAGGATAAGGTCTCTGAAGAGAGGAAAACATATGCCCATGGCAGAAAGAGTCTTACATTCTTTTTCACACCTGGATAGCAAACCTTTGACTTTGGGACCAAAAAGTGAAGTGCCATCAAATGATGTGTTAACGAATGAAGACTTAAAAGTTCTGCAAAACTGCATAGACACATCCAGGCACATCTCCTCTTAAAAATGGTGGTAACCTCCTTCAGATGCATGTGCAATGAGCCTCATAGAAGAGCTAGTACCAAATGTAGTGTCACTAACTGGGAAGCTACCTTTTCTCTTGCTCCCTCAGTTACTGCTCCTTCAAGGGTAACTGACAACTCCTTGATCAGATCCCACTGCACTGAGAACGTGTAGCTCAGTGATCACAAGGGAAAGGTCGCTGAAGAAAACACTCACTTCCCGCATCTATCCATCATCCTGGAAACTTTAGGAGGATGAATAGTTGAACTATCCTCCAAAAGCTCCTTCTTGGTCACCACCACCATGACCATGGCATCTATTGCAACCCCTTTCCTCCAAAAGGCCTTGTCAGATGGGACAGTAATTATTTTATTCAGTCTTCAGGGAATGCATTCTATGGAATTCAGGGTCTCTCACACCCACTGAGAGATCAAACCTATGAGCTCATTGGTGGGCAGTGTCACCCAGGAGGTAGATGGTTTGCAAATCAAAGGTCGCCAGGTAAACTGCCTCCTCAGGTGAAGGATTACTGGACTGTCAGCCACCTCTTTGTTTCAGGATCTCCAGAATCTCCCCAAAGGAAACATCCTCAGCAGGTGACTGTGGGGATCCTTCTCCCTCATCAAGGTTGGTGTCTTCCATGGCCGACTCCACCATG
The DNA here is from genome assembly GCF_019279795.1 of Protopterus annectens. Classification (NCBI taxonomy): domain Eukaryota; kingdom Metazoa; phylum Chordata; order Ceratodontiformes; family Protopteridae; genus Protopterus; species Protopterus annectens. The sequence continues at coordinate 564,661,491 of NC_056739.1, read as the reverse complement.
GAGTCCAAATGTTTCCTCTTGCAAAGTCTCTTCTGAGGGACCTCCTCAGTCAGGGTAAGCAAGGGAGGTATCAGAAGAGGCAGGGGTACCCAGATGGGTACCCTGGTGCCTGAGGTCCCACTGTCTCTGTGGAACATCCTGGTCAGAAGAAGAATGCAGAGTAACTTGATAGAATTGAGGATCCAAGGGGGCAGATGACCTTCTAGATGCAGCTACAGCCCTCTCCAGAGCCCCAAAGGCTGACTGCTCCTGACTGGAGGAGGACTCTGGCTCCAACAAGCCCTGCTTTTGGGATGGGGTTCCCTCCACTCCAGAAGACAGCTCACTAGGGGTAGAAGCCGGACTCCAGCTTACTTTTGCTTAAGCCCCAAACACCTGGGAGTTGAGCACACTCGTGGTTTGTAAGGTTCACTGTGGCTCCAGGAACTCTCCAGCTCTGAAAAGGCCAAAGAGCTCCAAGCAAAGGTCAGATCTGAGGAAACAGACATCTTTAGATCACAGCTGAAATACACTGCATCAGATCCAATGATTCCGAAGTTTGTCCTGAAGTTAGAGGAAGAAGAAATGGGGGAGTAGATGGTTTGGGTAGACCTGGAACCACATGGGTTGAGGCTGAGGAGACTTAGTGATGCCCTATGCCCACACAATCTTTTGTATCATCCATTCCATGTCTTCTTCAGTTAGGCTCCTGGTTGAACAGGAAGAGGATGCTGACAGAGATTTTGTTCTACTTTAGAATGGAGATGGTACTACTCTCAAAGGAACAGGATCAAAGGTTGAGGAGTACGGAGTCCTGGCAAGTGTTAAAATAGGCTTAAATGGACTTGTTGAATCTGACATCAATGGATCCAATCTGTCTTTACTTGACAGAGTAGGAGCTAAAGAAGCCGTATCCAACCTAGGTGTGCTCTGAGCCCAAGGCTCTGACCAAGTCATGGACTTCACAGACTTCAGAGATTTAGAAGTCTTTGTTTTTGGCTCCAAAGGGTGTGTCAGAGATGAGGAAGGGCTGTTCTTTCCTCTGTCACTACTGTTAGAAGAAAGGGAAGAAGCAGGGCTTGAATGAGCAGATTTAGATTTGGTAGAAGTTACAGGTTTTGATTGACTGCCAGAAATAACCTCCTCAAAAGCAGATGGCAGCATGCCCCTTAAAATGAGCTTATTTTTTTCTTTCAACCAATGCTCAGTGGTTGAAAGAATGGCTTATCACACAATCTTTTTGTAGATTAAGGGGCCCTAGACAATAAATGCACAGGGGAGTGTGAGTCACTAAAAGGAATCTTATGACTGCACTTTTTGAATCCTGCTGGTTTGTCTTGTTTCTCTGCCATGTGGATAAAAAGGGTATGGATGGAGAAAAACAGTCACACTCACACATGCATGGTTAAAAATCAAAAGACAGGGAAACAAAGGGAAAAGTTTTTTTTTATATTTAGATGGAAAAAGAGACACAGAAAGACTACTAACGATAGTAGTTAAGAATACCTTAAAAAGGGAGGGGGATAACCTATAAAAAAAGCGGTCACTAGCAGGAAAAAGGGAAAGTGAGAGAAAGAAAGTAACCTAATAAAAAGCGGCTACTATCAATGAACAGTTTTTAGAAACAAGGAGGGATACAAAAAGGTTAGCTACCTCAAGTGAAGCACCCAGATCTGCTCAAAACTGGTTGTCAAGGATACCACATACACAAACCCTGTAGATATAGCCAATGTGCTGGCAGACAGGTTCAGTGAAAATTTCACTCCTCTGTCCCCCCATCAGTAAAACAGGACATCCCCAGTACCTGCCCCCCTCCCCTTATCTCTTGAAAAGCTGATACTATTAACTTAGAAATTTTCAAAACAATGCACAATTTTAGTATGAACAGATCAAAACTTTAAGGCAAAATTAGAGGTGCCTATAAAACTAGAGACAATTGAGAGATGAGAGTAATATGTGCCTGAAGCATGATATGCAGAAAAGCAAAACTCAATCCTGTCTTTGCTATGAAAACTTGCAAACATAAAAGGATTGAGAAAGGGATGCAATTAAAACTGATGGACAAGATTTTTAAG